>NC_133775.1:103423788-103442216 GCF_003597395.2 Chelonoidis abingdonii
TGTGTGTGTGTGTGTGTATATATATATATATTAGTCTTTTGTCTGGTGAAAAAAATTTCCCTGGAACCTAACCCCCTCATTTACATTACTTCTTATGGGGAAATTGGATTCGCTTAATATCATTTCACTTAAAGTCACATTTTTCAGAAACATAATACAACGTTAAGTGAGGAGTTACTGTACAACTTGCATGTAACCACAAACTAGAATGAACTTGGGCCATGGTGGTTTGTGGGCAACAGTTCTGCTACATATGATGATACTTCCCTCCCAGAGCTGGAAGAAGCTCTGCTGAGCTACTCTAGCGAGAAGACTTCGCTTTTCTGTTTTGAGTACAGTTGTGATTATTGGGGCTACTAAGCAAACCCTAAAGGTGCTAGTAGCATGCGAGGTGTACTGTAACTCAGAGGCAAGCATGTAGGTGCTTCGGTAGCTAGGCCTTGCGGGCACTAGTCCTGGTAGGTTCCAATAACCACCGAAGGACATGGCGAGGTGAAAGGGTATTTTACTAGTGATGACAGGAAAGAGAAAATTGCAAATACTCTAGGTAGAGAAGCTTACACAGTTACAGTTCAAAGTGAGTGATAGCAAATTCTTGTTTGAGCCTCTGGGGCAGTCCAGTCGAGAGTCAAAGCTCTCTAGGCCTAGTGCCTGGGGTGTCCTTTCCAGTCTAGTCTCTATTCATGCACATAGGAGTTTGCAGGTTTCCAGGCCAGGTTCAGATAATGTCTGTCACTGGGGCCCCTCTGCACTGGCTCCCTGCCCAGCTACTGCTACTTCCCCATAACTCCCACAAAGACCTGCACCCAGCTCTAACATCCAGCAGCAACAACCTGTTCTATACAGTTCCTGGGGACTTCTCTCTCCATTCAGCTTCAGTGCAGCTCCTGGCTTGCCATGTGGCCACTACTTCCCCAATCAGGACCTTCCCCTTACCTGGCCGGGGAAAGGAAAATGCAATGGGGTAGGAGCTGATTGGAACTGAGTCCATTGCTGAGGAGATGCAGCACACAATACATCCTACTTATGAGCACCTAAGCAGAGAGTTTTCAATAACAACAATGGAGAAAAGTGAATGTTTCACATCTACTCAAAAGGTTTCTATCCACCTTAAGAAGAGAGTCGCTTTTTGGTCCCCATAGTTGAATTCCACACACAATTTATTTTGATATTGTAGCATCTTAAAATGTCAGTGCACCATTACATGCAAGGCCTAAAGCAGACTTCCCACAGAAGCTAGCCAAGGCAAAAATCCTCTCGGTACTTAATATGAGATGTTTGTACAAATTCATTTAAATCGGTCTTCTTAAAAATGTTTACAAAAGAAAAAAAATCAGTAATTCTAGCATAAAATTGCAGTACTTTGCATACATCATTTGAGACAATAACCATCTGAACTAGGCCATTCTTTCTAAATAAGCATATTATCTTTGAAATCCAGGGTACAATGGAACAATATCAACAACTGCAAATCTCTGCCCATGTGAAAGAAAATTCACTAATTCTGACCTCTAGCTCAGTCTGCAAAATGGCCTGTGGTAACTCATCAAGGAAGCACTTTTTTACTGGAATCAGATGTGTTAATTTAAAAAACATTAGCTTATAAATTTATGAATATTATGACTTTTCAATAACATATATATCTACTTTCAAAACTCAGAGAGGGTGAAATTTTAAGGAGCACAAAGGGCACTTCGAATTTTCAAGTTAAAAGACAGACATATTGAATCATTGTGCACTTTCACCATCCATTTTATGAGCAACATCCTACTATATGGTTCATTATTATTGATGATTACTGTAATTCCACCATTATATACCCTGTTATTATCAACATGTAATTTTTACGTGACTTACTTTCTCATAATGAGGTACAGCTCAGATTACTATAAGGAATATCACTATTAAACACCTCTAAGTTATAATTTATATACTTGGCAGCTATTATTTTAAAGAACTCTCTATATTCTTTGAATGGAGTTTCCTTAACATACATGTCTCATGTCTTGCTCTTAGAATCACCTCTAAGGAAAAAGATCACTTTTGGCTCATGAAGTATCCCCAAGCAAAATCCAGCAGCTATAAACATGAATTTTTCATTATATTAATTGTCCTACTTTCAATATGCAACATGACCCTTTATCTACCTTTTATAGAATTTTAATTAAGTTTGAAATATTCAGTCTTTATAAGTCCCCTTCCTAATCCTTTTTATACTGCAGGGAGCTACTGCCAACAAACAGTGCCTTTTAGCTAATGTTAAACTTTCTTTGTAATTCACTTTCTTGACCTTTTATTTTGACATTTTCACCTCATATATTAATTTCTGTCTGCACTGAATACTGAAGCACCATAATTACTTATATACAAATCTTTCATCACAACTTTTTTTTGACTGTTAGAAAATACTGTATATCAAATAACAGCATATTTCAAATTAATCAGAGCATTATCTAAAAGAACAATCTGCCAGTAGCAAAGGGATGATCAAACTTACTATTTTTGTGATGTTAAAGCAGCATCACTCTGGAACCAAAGAACCTCAACTCCATCTCAGCCACTCCCTTATCTCATTGACTACATCTCCTATAGCAGAATAGTTTTTAAAGTGACAGATCTTTCCAGGAAGGTCAGATATATGGATGATGATGCTATGTCCAGAGAAAATTAAGTGGCTACAGAAGGAGCCATTTAAGTGCTGAGAATTTCAGGTTTTCCAATTTCCTTCCCTTCCTCCACTGCTCAAAAATCATAAAAAATTTTGATTTTTCCCGAGCAGCAGAGTTTCAGAAATACACTTGGATAACAAATACCATAGCTCTAAGTACAATTCCAGACTATTGTGGGTTTTTTAATCCTTTGCTTAAACTGAAGTCCTGCCATGAGTGCAGGGGACTGGATTACATGGCCTCTCAAGGTCTATGAATCTATGAATTGTCAGACCCTAGCAGCTGTCACAGGGTTTTGATACCTAGACATAATAAATTTTCAAAGGATGTGTACAAGAAATGTAGCTGCTCTCCCATTGTTCTCCTAGCTTCCATTCCTCCACTTTCAAGGCCCTAAGTTCTGCCATTTACCATAGAGACCAGTGAAAAATACTCAAAGCATATGTGTGAACTGCACTAACTTTATCAATAGTTCTGAAAATTAGATATGTGACTGGCTGGCAGAGAAATACACACCAAAGCTGTTTCAAATGTGATATAAACAGTTACACTGATGCTTAGAGGTCAATGGAAAGTGTTCACAATGGCCCTATCCACACCACTGCTTTATTAGCTAATAAACCTTAATAACTAGCCAGGAAGACCAGTTGCTGGCAGACAGGCGTAGTTAAATTCCCAGGATGAGCGTCCTTAATACAGGTGGCATTCAAGCTGAGTTCCAATATACAAAATTGTATTCAGGGGGAGGGATAGCTCAGTGGTTTGAGTATTGGCCTCTTAAACCCAGACTTGTGAGTTCAATCCTTGAGGGGGCCCACTAAGGAATCTGGGGTAAAAATCTGTCTGGGACTGGTCCTGCTTTGAGCAGGGGGTTGGACTAGATGACCTCTTGAGGTCTCTTCCAACTCTGATATTCTGTGATATTTGGCACCTAAAGATAAATATGCTTCAGAACAATACATCAGAAGGCTCCATACATGTTCCTGAACCACATCTTCTAAAGCATAAAAGTCAAATTTGGGAAAAAAAGCAAACACATGGAGATTCATGTTTCACTCTGCATTGTTGGTCTCCACTCTGTATTGGTGTATTTCTGCTTGGAATTATTCTTCCTTCCCACCAAATGTACTGTTTTTGTTTATGTTAGTTATGGGCTTGAATCAAAATTTCATATCCAAACTTTTATGGATGAAATCTTGGTCTAATTAAGCTAATGGGAGTTTTACCATTGACTTCAGAGCCAGAATTTCATCCTATATTTCTAAAATACATCCAACCAGAACTATGGACAAAATAACTCCCAAACTTATGCACTGTGTGAGGATTTTCCAGAACTAAGAAGTGGGTTGAGCAGATGATGTATGATCAGGATTGTGTTATCTTGAAATGGTCTTTCCAGTGTCACTGAAATGATGGAAATTAAGGTCCTCATAGCACACTAGCAGAAAACTGTTAGTTTAACAGAAATTCTGCTTCATAGGTCAGAAACACAAAAGACAAGTTGTAAGCTACCAGGACATAGGCAGTCTGGCCTCGCAGTCACAGCTGGACTGGAGTCCACATGTCACGGATGGTACTTAGTGAGCAGGGATTAGGAATTGCTAGAGCCATGTTCAATGAGCAACAACTGAGGTCAAAATCAGGCCAGAGTCATAGACCGGAGATATGAAAGAACACCAGGCTGGAATCAGGAGGCAGGAATCAGGGTCAGAATCAGGCTGGAGTTGGAGACTGGATAACAGAGGTAGTACCAGGCTGGCATCAGGAGGCCAGAGTCAGGCTCATTGTCAAGCTGGGATTGGAAGCCAAGTGAAGTCTGGAGTCACAGCAGGTCTGTTGTTGTTGCCCAGACAGCTTCCTGGGGTACTCTCCAGGGTTAAATAAGGTGGTTGGCCAATCAGAGGGCTGCAGGATATTGTCAGTCTGGCTCCCTTGGACAGAACTTCCTGCTTTGCCTATTCTCCATAGTGCTCCTTGGCTGTGGCTCTGTATGGCCTCCTGGTGCCACTGTGGGCATTAGGGTTGCCAGGCATCTGGTTTTCGACTGGAATGCCCAGTCAAAAAGGGATCCTGGCGGCTTTGGTCAGCATCACCAACCGGGCCATTAAAAGTACAGCCGGCGGTGCAGCAGGGGCCTGGGGCTAAGGCAGGCTCCCTGCCTGCCCTGGCTCTGTGTGGCTCCCAGGAAGCAACTGCCAGGTCCCTGCAGCCCCTAGGTTCATGGGCAGTCAGGGAGGCTCCGCGCACTGCCCTTGCCCCAGTGCTGGCTCTGCAACTCCCATTGGCCAGGAACTGCAACCAGTGAGACCCCACACACCTTCCTGCACTCCTACCCCCTGCCCCAGCCCTGAGTCCCCTACCACACCCAAACTCCCTCCCAGAGCTCGCACCCCACACCCTGCTCAACACCTTGCCCCAGCCCTGAGCTCCCTCTTGCACCCTAAACCCCTCATCCCTGGCCCCACTCCAGAGCCCAAACCCTCAACTGGATCCCTCACCCCCGCAGCACCCCAACCTCCTCCCCCAGCCTGGAGCCTCTCTTGCACCCCAAACCCCTCATCCCTGGCCCCACCCCAGATCCCACACCTCCAGCTGGAGCCTGCACCCCCTCCCCCACTCTGAACCCCTGCCCCTGCCCAGTGAAAGTGAGTGAGGGTGGGGGAGAGTGAACAACTGAAGGAGGGGGGATGGAGCGACCAGGGGGCAGGCTTCTGAGAAGGGGCAGGGCCTCAGGGAGGGCCAAGGAAGGAGTGTTCGGTTTTGTGCGATTAGCAAGTTGGCAACCCTAATGGACATGTCAGCCATCCCAGGCTCTGCAGACCTGTGTTCTAGACCCCACACTTCTACGCAAGTGGGTGAGAAAACCCTAACAGCGATCTCTGAAGCTGCCTCCTACTTGCTCAAAAAGAGAGGAAAGCTTAAAAACAACTCCCCATTAGTTTTCAAAAATCATCAGTTTCATCATTAGCTGATTACTTCAAAGCTCCTTTCCAGTTCGCTTCAGATACCATTGCAGAATATCTAGTAATACGAGAACAACTAGAAACTTAATGGCGATGTATCACAACACACAGCAGAAAACAACTCTGTTCCCATAAAAGCACACCCAGGCCCCCTCGGGTTTGTCAGCAGGGCCCAGACACCAGCACTGCTATTTAATAGCCAGGAGCTGGAAGAACACTGAATATCAACATGCAAGGAAGTAAATTAAACAAGTGGAAGTTCCTCTCTCATTTAGCTGTTGCTAGTTAAACTGTTGCATCAGCTTCCAAAACCAGGCAAATACAAATAAATTATTTTTAGCAATTAGTGAGGCTAATATACAGTTTACAGGCTTAGAAAAGGGGGAATGATTTAATCATTTCAAGCTCCACCACATACATACAGTACGTATAAAAATAAGTCATGGTTCCATACTTAAGGTTAAGCTGAATTTTGCTCTTAAAGCAAAAATGGATCCTCTAAGAAATTTACATTTAAGTGTACTGGACCATACTTTAGTCCTGGATGACTTTAGTAAATGAATAATACAACAACATAATACAACCTCTTCACTCCTGAAATCTTGTGCACATCCTATGTTTAATTTTTTTTTTAGAATAGTAGTCTTAGTTTTGTTATTCTTCATTTAAGAAATTCTTTTCTATAGTGACTGAAAAATAATCTTCTATAGAGAATTCAAAGAAAAGCTTCCCTATTTCAAAACAGCCACCTGCTATTGTTTGCAATGGAACTGAGGGCACACAGGTCCTACTGGGTTAAAAAAAATTAGATCAGTTCATGGAAGATAGTCATGCTGCAAAATGGTGTCCATAAACCTCCAACTGCCGGAAGCTGGAACTTGACAACAGGGGATGGATCAGTCAAAGCTACCCTGGTCTGTTTGGTTTCCTCTAAAGTATCTGACACTCAAAATGGCTAACTCCTCTCATTGTTTCCAGTAAAAATGAAGCCATGCTGCCCTCAAGGAAAATGGTGGCCTCTAGCAGTATAAGGGGCCACCATTTTTCCTGACTGCTGCCACTTGGGTGACTTAACTATGCCGTTCCATAACTTAACATGTTTTGATTTCATTTAAGTTTAACTCTGAATTTCCTGAGTTTTGTTTTTGGGACAATTACCACATCCTGTAATGTTTTTAGTGTTTTACCCTTAGATTACTCTCAATCTTAACTCCAACTGAATGTAGTTTTTATCTGGGAATATGTTATTACTTATTAGAACTGATTCTGCTCTGAATTATACCAGTGTAAATCAGGGATAACACAAGGCAACTGAGTTAAACTGGTCTTAAGGGACATCAGAATCAAGTCCACTGTATCCTAGGTTGTACTCACACTCCATTCAGATTAACAGCCCTATGTTATATAGGAATAGCCCAACCTGAGTACTGTATGTTCTATATTTCTGTGTCCAGAAAGTAAATCACTAAAGTTTAAAACATCTGTGTGTTGGGAGGCATCTTACTGCCTGTGCTTTATCTAAAACATAGGAAGATGTTGAAAGATGTTGACTGGATGTCTAAAGAGAGGCACTGTTTTAGGCTAGCATTGTATCGCATGCTAACAGTGATATTACCATAAATTATATTCAGTATGAAGTTGCCCCAATTACAGGACATGCATTTTGTTTGGGTTTTAAGATACTGGCCATTTACAGTACTGTGCAGTACAAAGGATCACATTCTGTGAGTAGCCACAGAAGCCAGCTGGTGTTGAAAGTGACAGTCTACTCAATTTCATAAAGGAAAAAAATCTGCATGGAGGCTTGTTAATCTGTTTTACAAGATGTATTTCCATGAGAAAACATTATATGAGGCCACAGAGTCCATTTTGCTAAAAATATTCAGCTAAACTAACTCTTCAGCAAAGCAAAGTTCTGGGAGATGTGAGTTTCTGTTTTTGCATTATTTGTTTTCACCAAGAGAGCAATAGCAAACCATATTAAGTACACTAATCCAAGTCAGATAGCGACATATGAATATACTTACCCATGAGGCTTTTCTTTTACCTTGCTGTGCAAGGAAGCAGTGTCCAGTTGTAATAGGTTTATATGATGTTATGTATTGCTTTATTTATGAGAAATTTCACAAGTCTGTAAGAATGTGATTTTTCTAAACCCTGGATGCTAGTATACCAGTCCAGGAGAGCCCCCTAAAAGTAATTCATCTCTCTTTTATATTCATCATAATAATAATACTTGAGATAGAGTTAATAGTAGGAGGATGAGAGAAAGGGCAATCTAATGTATTCTAATAATGAGTTAAATAATGAATAAACAAGACACTAGAGAAGGCTATAAGACTTTATTCCAAATAACAAATAAAACTACAACAGCTGATGGACTGGCTGTGCAGCAGGCTGTCGGGGGCAGCAGATTCCAATGACTTGAAAACAAAGTAATGAACTAAACCTAAAGTTGTGGACACATCACCAAGAATATCCTGCCAGCGACTTTCTCACTATTAAACCAAGGGAGCGCCAGATCAAGTACCTCTATATTCCTGTCACCCAGGTTGAGACACAAGTCTCTCAGATGAGGACCTGAAGCCATTTAGCACTTTATAGATTTAAAACCTAACAGCTTAAGCACTGCTCAAAAACCAATAAGCAGCCTGATCCTGGAATACTGGTCTAATATGCTCAAGGCAAAATATCCTTTTAATAAGCAGTCTGCTCCCTTCTGTATCCAGCATTAGTTTCCCACTACCACCTAGCTCTTACCCAGCACTTTTTGTCAGTAGATTTGAAAACACTTTACAAAAGAGGTCAACAACATTATCACCATTTTACAGATTGGGAAACTGAGTCACGGAGCAGTGAAGTGACTTTCCCAGTTCACCTCGTAGGTCAGTGGTAAAGCCAGGAATAGACCCCAGGTCTCTATCCAGTAGGCACCACTGCCTCCTCTGTTGCAGCCACGTATGATTTATTGTGACTTTTATGTATTTTCCACTACACATCATAGTGCATCTTCCAGCAGATCCTGATTTCCATACCATATAAATTCTGAAAACATACCAATAATTTACCTAGAAGCATCTGTTTTTCACTAAGAATATACTGAAAAGTTCTCACTCTCTTCACTTTTTAGTTCTGTGAGTACTTCAGGCTTTAAACCAACAAAACCTGTGAGAATTATTAGGACAGAATACTAAATCAGAATTCAAATGCTGCATTTTTGTCCATGAGCTCTTAAAAGCTGTAAATGATAGCACCGACGGGGCTTTTCTCCTTTAAACAATAACTAATTACCACAAACCGCTCACTGGTGAGGTGATTATATTATTTATCCTGATTCACAGATGGCGGAATGGTGGCAAAGACTAGCCTGAGACCACAAAGAGTAAGCATCAGAGACATAATTAATACTCAGGAGTCACTAGCTCTGGGACTAGGGTTCCGTGCTCAGACCATGTCTCTTTTTCATGCTACATTAGATTTAGAGGCACTCAGCTCCCTTTCATTTAATGGAGGAAAAACAATTTTCAGCAGAGAAACAGACAAGTGGTAATACATGTACAACAAAGAAGCTATTTTTAAAATATATATGTATAGCCTTCCATTTTATTTAGGCAACAAGATCTCATCAACATTATTGAGACTCAGTTTTTGTCAGCTCTTGTTTTGACTATCTCCAATGTTATGAAGTTCCTGAACCCAATAAATAAGTAAATCACAGAGGAGAGCCACCTGAAATACATACTGAAGGAGGAATTACAAAGAGAGTCATCTTTGGCTAAACATCCACAAAACGCAGAACCATTGTGACTTTAGGGTTCCCTTTCCCTGAAAAGAGGAGTCTAGCAGGGATTTCAGTGTTAGGCTCATGATTCTGGAAGCAATGGTGTGTCAATGTTGCTAACTGATACTGTTGCTTCAGCATGGAGAATGATAAATAAAACAAGATCTTACAAGAATGAAAATAGGAGTGTAGAGACAGAAACTAGGCAGCAGTGCAAAAATCCAAAGGTCAGAGCATGTCACAGGCAGACAGAAGGCACAGGAACAACAGAACCAGCACAAACTATGCGAGCCTAGTGCTGTCAACCTCCTCCTGCTGGAGTTGTTAACTTTTGGCAGAGGATCAGAGAGATAAGAAGCAGGAATCTGGAGGGATGAAAATAACCTTTAGCTCTAGGCCTATGAGAGGAGGTGAAAAATCTGCTGCAACAAAGGTCAGCCAAGGTAATATGGAAAGGGGCCTAGACATGCACGGGGAGCTTTGTTTATGTCAGTCCAAACTTGGGAGTTTTGCCCTACTTAAGAAGTACACTACTAAAAACCATACTGCAGGAAGGCTTTGAAACAAAGTTGAAAGGAGTAGGTTCTGTCAGCCAAGTGAAGCTTTAATTCCACTTGCCTAACCTCTTAGGTCAAATCAGCCTCTGCGGATGTGCAATTTCTCTGCCTTTCCTAGATGAGTAAATTGGGGCTGGAGGTGTGGATGTCCAGTAGTCTGACAAGGATGCTGTTTAACTGTTCATCTATAATTGGGTGATACCGTACAGATACAAGTCAAAATAACCCATCCACTCTTCCTCTATGTAACAGATGTTTCCCTGCAGGGCTGTCCTTAGATATTCTGGGGCCCTATGCAACTCCCCATGGAGAGGGGGGCAGGCCTGGCTTGGGGGCAGTGGGGAGCCACCCCCAGCACTCACTGGCAACGTAGTTGCAGCTGGGTCACTGTACTTCCTGCCGCCAGTGAGTGTAGGCCCAGCCCTGCCACAATGCTCCACCGGTGCTCCAGCTGCTGTGAGGAGCCCTGGTCCCTTTAAATCACCGCCGGAGCTCTGGCAGGGGGGCTCTGATGGGAATTTAAAGGGCCAGGGGCTCCCTGCAGCAGCCAGAGCCCCGGGCCCTTTAAATCACTGCCCGAACCCAGCTGCCAGAGCCCCAGCAGGGATTTAAAGGGCCCCGTGCTCCAGCTGCTGTGGGGAGCCCGGAGTCCTTTAAATCACTGCCGGAGCTCTGGCAGCCAGGCTCAGGTGGGGATTTAAAGAGCCCAGGGCTCCACACGAATTCAGATATAATGCAGTAAAGCAGCGGGGCTCGGGTGGCACTTTAAAGGGCCCGGGGCTCCCCGCTGCTTTACCACATTATATCCGAATTCGTGTTATGTCAGGTCGTGTGCTATCAGGGTAGAGGTGTATTTCTAACAAACCCCAAACCAAAAAGTCAGTAACCGAGATTTGCACATGCCAAGCAATTTTGGGTGTCCATGGAAACTCCCTAAATGGGCTGATATTCGGAGAGTGATGCCTGGCCACCTGAATGTGTTGCAAGTTGTAAACCAGTGGCCACCCTGAAGAAATAAGGTCACTCAGGATGTCCAAAAAAAAGAAGATACGGGCAGGATATGTGTTTTGAAATCCAAGGCCAACCAGATTGGCCAAGAAATATGGATGACCTGCCACAAAGCTCCAAACTCAACTGTCTGGTTTAAGAGACATTCTGTCACTCGAATAGCATGTCTGGAAGAACTGCAGATTCCAAAAACAATCTAAAGGGAATCAGACAGGGATTGCAGGACAGAGTTCTTTACAATTAAGGTATAGCTATTCCATGCAAGTTTGTCTTGCTTTAACACAGGATTAGGGAAATTTGAAGGTGGAAATCCAAAATACTTGAGGTTGAAAGGAAAAAGAGAAGAGCAGATTCCATAATGTAGTTCACTGTTTCGAACAAGGAAATGTCCCTGTCTCTCCCACTGACCCTGCAACCCCCGCAACAATAAGGTCAAAGAAACTACAGAGAGAAACCAAACGTGTTCCCTTTTGCTAGAACATTGTGGCAGATAAACACATTGTCAATGGCATATTAAAAAATCAGAACTTGGTCTTTTGAAGGGCAACTAGCACATGAATAAATTAATAGTCACTATGAGACATGATGAAGGAAGACAATACAGTTACTCTTCGGTTCTCTTGGTAGTCATTTACATGCTTTTACCTTTCACTGGAGAGGTTTACTTTGCTGTGTGTGTCTGGAAAGAGACTTTCACCCATCTGCAGCCACAAATGCCAAGGACCTAAAGGGCTGCCACTGGAGATTAACCATCTCCCAGATATTGGAATTGCTAATGAACTGAAACTCTGTAACTTACACTTAAACTGTCAAATCGTGGAGCATATTAATATTCATGCAAACCAGTACACCTCTCTACTCTACACACACTGTTCTTACTAATAAAACTGCAGACAAATAAGGAATATTTTAAATTGTGCTTTCATTTCTTAATCATGTGTTGCTTTGATTGAAAAGGTATTTTTCATTTGCAAACAGTACAATAACGTTAGCAGAAATGCTGTGAGAGCAGATTTACAGCTTTATAGGGTTGTCTTTATTATTAACAATGGCAACTAACAAATGAAACAAAAAATGTTGAACACTAAATTGTGCATTCACCTGTGTACAGAACATGTTTGTATATACACTAGTTCCCCTTTGGACCAAAACTTTCTGTCCCATGTAAAGGTATATTAAGCCAAACCTACTTCCATTGAAGTTGATGGCAAAACAAGTCAATAGACTTATCACATGCCCAAATGGATTTAAGTTACTGTCACATCAAGGTCATGTGCACAGGGAGATCTGTAAAATTGTTTTCTATTTCCTTCTCCTCCTCCATCAAAAATCTATACAAAGATGCCACCAGCCTGCACTGGAGTATACATTCAAGAGAACATCAAAAAAATTGTTGTCTAGTAGATGTGATCTTTACTGATAGGGTGAACAGAACAAGAGGAAACACCAAACAAAAAAATCTATTCAAGACAGAGTCACATCAGAAAGTAATATTTGATGCCATAATGCAGTTCAAAAGTTTCAATTAACGTGGTGCACACTGAAAATTTTCACAAGCTTGCAATTCAAGAGTTATATTTAAAAAAGGAGAAACAACATTGCACTATATTCACTGAAATGTGAATGAGTGCATTAGTCTAGGATACTTCAGGTTTTTTCAGTGAACCAGTGTGAATTTTTGACAAGTCAGTAGGCCAAATTCAGTCCTTGAGTGCAAGACAATAATGGAATTGCACTCACTTACACCAGTGGCTGAATTTGGCCCAGTAACTTATTCTAACACTTCCACGTGTTGTTGCTATAGGACAAACTTTACCTATGCATTGGCGTATTGTGCAGAATGATCAAGTTCCTGGATTGGTATTAATTTATGCATAGCAGCTATAATATACCAGAACAGCCTGATCTTCCTGCTCAAGGCATTGAATGGATGGTCTTTTAATGCAGGCTGCAAAACAAATATACATGCAGGAGATACTGTAAAGTGGTTCCTTAAGAAAGGGAATTGCCAATAGGGGTTGAACTTAACAGTGGTTCAAATTGGAGCCCAGTTTCCTAGAACTACAAAGGGATCATGCTCAACCCAGGATACAGCAGTCAAGCAGGAAAGCACAGCCTCCTTCAGGTCATAAAAGCTTACAATCCCAGCTCCGGCTCTGAGTGGAAATCTGCAGATGCATCTTTCTCTCCCACATAGCTGACAGATACTGAATTATTAAGGACTATATGACCTGAAGAAGGGCCTCCTAAATGCTAACCACACTTGCACAAAGTGCTGTTAAAATGCTAACTGCTGGGTAGCTTTGCCAGATGTAGTTATGCAAAGCGCAGCCATTACTTGACAGTGGATGGCAGTAAAGAGGCTCTTCAAGCTAACACCAAGTTGGTGTTAAGGCTGGCTCAAAATGTAGCTCACCTCAGTTGCCATCCAATGAATATTTTGACATATCTATTCTCCTGCATGTTTCCTGGCGAAACGGACAATGTACATAATGGAATGTTTTCTTGGAATCTTTTGATTCCATTCCATCGCACCAGAAATTGATTCAATGAGCTTCATTCTCTGCTATGCACAAGCTCTGCTCGAGTGCAGTTGAGAGGTGGGGCTGCTGCCGGAGAGCTCATTGTGCCTCCCTGAGTCACACACATCCAGCCCCAGGAAAAGTAAAAGCTCATGGGCAACTTTCACTTTCACCACTCAGGTAAGATCCTTCAAAGACTCCTTCCTGGAGAACTTGCAGTAGCAAAGCCTTCCTCCGACATGCCAATCCCTGCCGAACTATGACCCCCTCCATATTCCCAACATGCCCACCCCTCCCTTTCATGATAATAATACCTAGCTCTTACAAACCTTCCACTGTTGTTTGCAGTATAGTTATAGCCATACTGGTCCCAAAATATTAGAGACAAGGTGGGTGATGTAATATTTGTTATTGGATCAACTTCTGTTGGTAGAAGAGACAAGCTTTTGAGTTTACACAAAGCTGACCTGAGAAAGAGCTCTCCCACCTTGTCATCTGAAGAGCTCAAAATGTTTTACAAAGGAAGTATTATCATCTCCATTTTACAGATGGTGAAACTGAGGCACAATGAGGAAAACTAACTTGCCCAAGGGCACCCAAGAAACCAGTGCCCTAGCAACCAGGCCATAATGTTTCCCTATGGTTTCTTACACTGTGAGAGGATGGCTCCAGCACAGGAGATGATGCAACTTGCATAGGAAGCAGTAGAGCTGTCAGTCAATCTCACACCAGCAGAGATTGCCCCGGTAGAGGGGGAACTCCCCAGTGACAATCTTCAGCCACCTTAGCTTCCCTTTGTGCTGCTAATGCTTACTCTGTGAGCAGAGGATAGGTTCACTTCTGTTTGGGAGGCAGAATGCCTAGCGGTTATCCAGTTCTTGTGGGCAACAGAACAGGAAACAAGAGGAAATAAACATTAACAGATGAGATCCATCTAACACATTTGTTTTCATTGGATGTATTTGGATATTTTGCAATTGTTTTCATTCACAAGTCTACACTGAGAGTCACTGTGGGCCAATTTCAGCCATCCTTAATCAAGCATACCTTCCAGTCAACTGAAGTTTTACCTAATTAAGGACTGCAGAATTTGGCCAGAACAGAAAGCTCTATGTTATGTGAGGCCACATTACGATGCAAATCATTAAATCATGTGTTTGGTTATTTTCTATTATATTAGGAAAACATAATTTGCACTTTAACACAAGCAAAACATTTTAAAAAACATTATTTAAGGACCAAAATATTCACAAGAAGTCAATTATCCTTTCCCTCCCTGCCCCCAAGAAATATCTGAATTTCTTCTCAAGTATGTTTCCATAACCTCAACCAAAACAGGATTTTATAGCTGCCACAGCAAAATCAGTCTGCACTATGACATTTAGCCAACAGTCATACTTTGGCATAGTTCACTCTCTCCAGCAAGGAATCCATGTGATTCATTTAAAAATATATTTTTTTCCTTCAACCCTTAGTCCCCAGGAGATAAAAATCCTCATTATTGGAAACTCCAATCTCAGAATTACTGAAAATCATATCAGCTTCTCTAGACACAGTTTTGACCATACCACTGTAACATTAAGAAACTCAGAATGTAAAATTCTACAGCGCTTTAGGTTAGTAGAAACAATGGTCATCAAAATGTTTAGAAATGTGTAAATGCAATTTTTAAAATATTTTCTTGCAGTAGAATAAAGTACAGTACTGTCATTTGTTTGTTTATTGGTAAGTTTATCAGACATTGCCTTATAAATTGCAGTACGTAGTGAGGCAATGCAAAATTACTCAAAATGTTTTAGACAGCCATTTATTAAACACTACACCCCCGTAACATAGATCTGAATTCTTGCAGGCCCTATCCAACTCTCATTAAAGTCACTGGAAAGATTCCCACTGAGTTCAGTGGGATTTGGATTAGATCCTATGAGAGTTTTGAAGAATCAATACTATCCTACTTCTCTCTGGAAGCACTCTGAATTATACTGAGACTAGTATTAAATGGTAACAAATACACCTAATCTCCTATTTTCTATTTTACACACACACACACACACACACACACACACACACACACACACACACACACACACACACACACACACACACACNNNNCCTTATATTAAAAGAACTTTTCAAGCTTGCAAAGTCAAGCACTCAGAAGTAAGAAAATGCCAGAATGAAAGTTGCAATATAATGCCTGTGGAACATAATTCAGCCCCTTTGTGCCTATGCACTGTGATACAGTCATTACCTACACGTTCACTAAACTTTTTGTCCATATCTACTACTTTTCCGCACCCTGGCCCACCATGGGTTCCCTCCTCACTTGAATCAGACTAGCTTCCTCCTCTGGGCTGCCAACAAGGGGGTCAGAGAGAGCACAGGAGACAGAAGCTCCCTGCTCTCAGTTCCACTGCCCAGCCCAACCCTGGTGCGCAGCAACCAGAAGCAAGAAAAGTCCAGCTTCAGTCCTGTGGCCCTGGGCTTTCTGGGAACAGGGCACAATCTGGTCAGCACTAGGAGCTGAGGCCAGTGAGAATGGGATCTCCAGAGATTTGAGCTGTTAAACTCTTAGCATGTCTCTACTGAATATGTGCAAAAAGTGTGATATTTCACAGCCTTACAACTTGGCCAAATTTGGGCAGATTTTCATAGGGACAGCACAGGGCAT
Source organism: Chelonoidis abingdonii (assembly GCF_003597395.2). NCBI lineage: Eukaryota > Metazoa > Chordata > Testudines > Testudinidae > Chelonoidis > Chelonoidis abingdonii. The sequence goes on from NC_133775.1 coordinate 103,439,960, forward strand.
ATCCCTGATAAAGTTCACCTGCCCCCTCCCAATTTTCATGTCTTTCACTGCTCCCAAGCACTGGAGTATGAACGATATGGCAATTTCCTGCAACATCCTGGACAAACCTTATTAATTAAGCTGAACTGTTTATGTATCATTGTGGGCCAGCAATTGTATGTAATTCCATGGGGGAGGGGCACCACAGCCCTCCAGGAACTAAGAATGGTGGGGAGTGATCTGGCAAACTCCCTCGGGTTGTAACTGGCGTTGCCAACTGTCTAATCGCACAAACCCAAACACCCTTGCCCCACTCCTGCCCTGCCCCTTGTCCGAGGCTCTGGCCCTCCACTCATTCCATTCCCTCTTCTTCCATCACTTGCTCTCTCCCCCCCTCACTCACTTTCACTGGACTGGGGCACGGGTTGGGGTGCGAGAGGGGGTGCAGGCTCCGGCCAAGCGGTGCTTACCTCAGGCGGCTGCTGGAAGTTGCAGCATGTCCCTGTGGCTCCTTGGTTCAGGGGCAGCCAGGAGTCTGTGTGTGCTGCCCCTGCCTGCAGGCACTGCCCCTGCAGCTCCCACTGGTCATGGTTCCCGGACAATGGAAGCTGCCGGGGCAGCATGCAGAGACCCACTGGCTGCCCCTGCGCCTAGGAGCCAGACATGCTGGCCACTTCCAGGAGCCGCCCGGAGCCAAGACAGGTAGGCAGCACCTCCAACTGGTAGGGAGCACCCCCCGCTGCACCCCCAACTGGACTTTTGGCCTATTAAAATCTCCCAGATTACTTTCAATAGCACTCAGGAGATGGAGGCTGATTCCAGGAGGGTTGGCAACCCTAGTGGTAACACCTCCTGAGAGGTATCACCAACTGGAGAGCCCTATACTGGTTCAAACTGGATTCTCTAGAGACCAGCGGGGAATTCACAATGTAGGCAACGAACTTTACAGCTTGGAAATACATCCCAGTCATGAGGACAGAGACGCAGGTCTATCTCTGCCCAAGAGAGATGGTGTCTGTGGAACCAGAAGCCTAAGAGTGCCTGCCCTTGGTGGACCACAGACAGGAAGTTGTCTTAAACTGCGATGGGGGCAATAGAACTTTTTAAAGAAAAGGTCACCACAATTATTTTAAATATGCAAAACAATAACTTCATTTCTGGAAATGCCCAAACCACTGGGGCGGAAATTAAAAATCAGCCTGAGGCAGATACCCAGCATGGGAAATTTCAGCCCAAACAGTTAAAGTTTGGCAGTTATAAGCAACTGAAATAGCATCTTATAATGGGAAGCGTCAGGCAACCTTAATAATTGGTGGTGCCAGCCGCTCTGCTTATAATTTAGCTATCTCTGTAGACTTAGCGCCATTTCAAAACTGCCTGCAAAAAAGTTTATTCAAAAGTTAAAAGAAACTTAATGCACTGTTTTGCTCAGTAGAAAGTGTGAAATGTAGCCTATTATTTTGTGCTCCCCTTGCTTCTGACTGACAAGTGCAAATTAAAATTTCACACTCATTACCTCATAAGCATGGCCATACTGAGTCAGAACAATGATCCATCTAACCCAGTATCCTGCCTCTAACAGTTACCAGTGCCAGAAGCTTCAGAGGGAATGAACAGAACAGGTCAATTTCAAATTATCCATCCTCTATTGTCCAGTCCCTGCTTCTGGCAGTCAGAGTTTTAAGGACACCCAGAGTATGGGCTTGCAACCGAGACCATCAATTGACCCATCTTCCATGAACTTATCTAATTCTTTTTTGAACCCAGTTACTCTTTTTGCCTTCACAACATCCCTTGATAAGAAGTTCCACAGGTTGAGTGTGCATTGTGTGAAGAATTACTTCCTTACGTTTGTTTTAAGCCTATTGCCTATTAATTTCATTGGGTCGCCCCTGGTTCTTGTGTTATGTGAAGAGGTAAATAACACTTCCCTATTCACTTTCTCCATATCTCTTATGATTTTATAGACCTATCATATCACAGAATCATAGAATATCAGGGTTGGAAGGGATCTCAGGAGGTCATCTAGTCCAACCCCCTGCTCAAAGCAGGACCAATCCCCAACTAAATCATTCCAGACAGGGCTTTGCCAAGCCTGATCTTAAAAACCTCTACGGAAGGAGATTCCACTACCTCCCTAGGTAACCCATTCCAGTGCTTCACCACCTTCCTCGTGAACTACTGTTTTCTAATATCCAACCTAAACCTCCCCCACTGCAACTTGAGATTATTACTCCTTGTTCTGTCATCTGGTACCACTGAGAACAGTCTAGATCCA
>NC_133775.1:103443627-103485031 GCF_003597395.2 Chelonoidis abingdonii
TAACACAGCTTTTACTGTACTTTTATGTCTGAGTTTGTAAGCAAACAGCTTTTAAGTGTGCTGAAACTTGGGGCTATGGAAGACAAATCAGACTACTGAAAAGGGTACAGAAGTCTGGAAGGGTTGAGAGCCACTGTCTTAGCTTACACATTATGCTTTGGTGGATTACCATAGGATGTCAACTCCTTGGGACATCAGAGAGTAGAAATACCTCAGAGACATTGCCTTCAGTCTCCTGGGCATGGTTATTTCATGCTAACAGTGAGAACACTTTCTAGCATTGATAGACATGCTGTAGAAAAGGTTAATGGGAGAGGGGTGAAGTGTGGTTGGAAAGGCTGTACAGCTCAATCCTGTGAGGTAATGAGCACATTCAACTCCCTTGCTGTTGCCTCCTATCATTCTTTAGCCCTAGGAAGGCCTTGTAAGTGGATGAATGCATATGTAGACACCCTGCCTTCCAACAGATTGGATCCTATTGCTAGGCTAGTTCAACAGTTCAGGAGGAATCCCTTCACTTGGCAAGGCAGAGATATTGCTTCAGCACACAGAGAGAGTGGCAGACAAGGAATGTAGTTAGCAAACTTCACAGGTGATGCTTTTCCTGTGTTAAGAGCACTGGATGAAATCCTGGCTCCATTGAAGTCAATGTTAAAACTGCCACTGACTTCAACAGAATTTCAAACCATGACCTTGAGTTTTCCAAACTGTTTAACATTTTGGGTAACTGTGTGTGTTTGCATGATGGCATTTCAGTTCTATTTTGATCAGCATTTTTTAATCTTTCAAATGGTTTTACCAAGTGAAGTAATGTTTTCCTCAAGGCAAAGCAGGGCTGGTTTGGATCAACTTTAGACAGGTTCAGTTTGATCTTCCCACTGCCAGTATTACTGCACCTAAATGTGGTAGAGGCGACACAATGTGTATGAATGCAAGTACGTACCATTCACAGTACCTTTGAGTTCCATTTGTTATTAATTCATGTTCCTAAAAGTTCCATGATTTAAACTGGCAAGAATTTCACTGAACTGCTGAGCAATAGTTAAAAAAATAGGCTGGATACATTTTGGCATTACTTACTATGTTCTGGTTAGCATGTACCACAACAAAGACATCAGATGATTTGTAGTCATCCTTTCAGAAAAAAAATTCACCTCATTTTTGGAAAGGGTCTAGCATGTGGAAAGATAAAGAGATGGGATACATCAGTATAACAGAGTAGAATGTAAGTCTGGACTAAATCCAGTGAAGTCAATGTCTTTAAGTCAAGTTTTTGGACAGTCCTTGGAGTTGCTCCAGATTTACACCAGCAGAGAGAGAGAGAGGAATCTGTTTCACAAAATCCTAAATAAAACTGATCTTCAAGTGACTTTGCAGCTCCTACACATCACTGGTGTTTTGGTTTGCCATTACACTATAACCCAGCCTCTCTAATACCACAAACTCAAAACCCTTAAAGAAATGGCTATCTAATGTCTGTGCTATGGTGCCTATAACAAGTGTCAGGATAACACCGTAGGTTCAACAGTATAATCAACTAAATGTTGCTTTGCCCTAATTCTAGACATATACAATATTGGTTGTTGCTTAGTCTGGATGTTTTAATCACTGAGACTCATTAATGAATTTGTGTTCTAGGATAAGAATCATCTCTCCTGAACTCTCCTTCCAACCACCACCCGACCACAGCACTACATGACCTGTGTTCAAGGACACATTCTTATTCAGATGATCACTATGCTGCCAAGCTGTCTGCCTATTATTTTTTTAAAGAATAAAAAGTCTTGTTTGTTCAATTAAAGGCAAACTGCTGGTTTACTGTCACAGATCCCTGCCATCTGGATTATTTTAAGAACACATAAAAGGCGAATCAAAGTGAGAAATTCTAAACTAAAGATGACTTTGATAGAAGAGGACAGCTCTGTTTTGTCAGGTCCAAATTCTACTCATAATATCTGCAGGTAGGGAAGAATTGAAATTTTAAAAGGAACTAACATCCATCTCAATTTACAGTCAAAACGTCAGTCACATATGCCCTCCCTCCCGACTCCCAAATCCAGCCCTCCTTCCCACCCAGACTACATGAAGAAGAGCAGGACTATGGATGAAATCCTGGTCTCATTGAAGTCAATGGGAGTTTTACCAAGCTCAACGAAAACAAAATGAAAACTCAATACTTCTATCGGTGAATCTCAGATTTCAGTCTCTCTCTCTCTCTCTCTCTCTCTCATTTTTTTTTTACATCAGATATCAAGTATCAATTTAAGGGCCAAAAGAGTGTCAAGTATCCTCTATGGTGACACTTGGAGAAATGACTAATTTTGACCACTACACCCAAGAGGAATGAGACAAATTAGCAAGAATGCAGAAGGGCAACTAAAGCCTGGTTTTCGCACGATGCTTAAGTATAATTATTTTGGTTAGAGATGTGATTTTTTTTTAATTGAAATAGTTATATTGGAACAACTTGTAGTTTGACACAGTTATACAGGTATAGTTTATTCCCCTGCCTGTACAGAATAAGCCACACTAACATTACTACATTCACATTAGGAAGAGTTGTACTGCTTTTGACTATGCCAATAAAGTTGAAGCGGTATAACTTTTGCGTGTATACAAAGCCTAAGATGAAGAAGGAGTAGAGAGAAAAATGGCTTATGAAGAAAGGTTCACAAGAACTAAGCAAGTACAGCTTGATTAAAAAGATAACTAAAGCAACGTGAAATAATCTATGTATCTAAAGTCTGTCAGCTGGAGGAGAAGAAAGAATTGTTCATGGAGGAAATGGGAATAAGTATACAGGATGTTATTAGAGTGTGAACAAGAAAATTAAAGCTGGACTTGGACCTCATTTTCAAACAATGAGGTCACGCAGTCTGCAGAACAGTCTCCAAGAAAAACTGTTGAATTTCTCTCTCTGGAATTATTTAAAATAAGTCTGAGCAAAATGTTCGCAAATGTACAATAGGGACCAGTGCTGCACGTGTTAGGGGGGTGGAATGGGTGATAGATTGTTGCCATAATAGATTTTTGATACTAATGTCACTATATAAACAAATTCAAGAATCTACATATTTGGCTCCTGAATCATTAAACAGCATAATTAACTCAAATACTAAACCAGATTTTTGTGGTTTTGATGATGTTGGCAAATCAGACATCAGTCCACAAAGCAAAAGATAAATGCAGAGGGAGAGAGAGAGATGGATGAAAGAGGAATCATTTTTGACCATCACAAAGCATTGGGAGTATTTTATTAGTTACTCACAAATTATTAAGTACATTCTCAACCCATTTGCTCACAAGGACTGAATGTACACAATGGAAAAATGTTTTCTCAAGAGAAGCAAGCACATGAACATTAACTGTCAAGGGGCTCTCTGATCAGATGTATTAGGTCAAAATAAGACTCTGCTTTTTAACCCTATAAACTGTGATCAACCCCACAAGACCAGAAATTAAAATCCTAGCCAAATCAAACTATTTACAATCAATGTCCTTTCAACCAAACAATACTGGAAATTTTTAACTTGATGCCAAATCTGCAACCATCTGTGAAATAACATTTACACATTTAGGACCTGATTCTTTAGGTCCATACACATGACAGGACCTCTGCATTCATGAAGTGAATGAGGTTTCATACTAACACAGGGAGCTATCCACATGAGTTTGCTTTAGAACCTTAATGATAAACATTTTATGTGGCATTTTCACCATTATTTTTACCAAAAAGTTTTTTAAACATACTTTCCTGCTATCACTAATACAAAATTAGCATGACTCAAACAACATTTTACCTTTACTTGGCTAAGATCAGTTTTCAGAAAGGAAGCCATTGTGAATGTAGGCCAAAACTCATGATATTTTCCTGGGTAAAAAATTACGTAGTTTTTTTGGCCAAATTGGCAAAAAAAAACAAACCAAAAAAACCACCATGCTCCAGTTTTATTTTTACAGGCAAAACTGTTTGCATAACTGTTGCATTTGTGATGGGTCTTACACACTGCAGCCAACTTGCAGGGGAATAGTTCCACTAAGCAAAAGATATTTCTCCAGTATTCTCCTCTTTATTATAGTATTTGATTTCAAATATAGGGTCTCATCTTGCTAAATCACAGAATCTAAAAAATTTGCCCAAGCACAGATCAAACTTGGTTCTGATCAAATATGATTCTAACAAAGGACCTTGGATGCAGCATACACTTCAGGACTGTTTTGTAAAACAGGGCTGAGTTTTTCAAAGCTGCCTAACAGATTTGGAAGCTCAATTCTTATTAAAAGTGATGGAAACTGGCAGCAGCCACATCCTGTAGGAGGCTTTGAAAATCTCAGCTTAGTTGTTTAGATAATATAGACAGCAACCTAATATAAGACACAGATGGATCAATAAAAAGGAACACACAGAAGATTAGAAGAACTAAGGTTTTATCACTACTTAATCAAGCCAGGCTGCTTTTCTCACCAAGACTCCTACAGAAGGCAAAGCATACTGCAAGCCCGCAGTACCATCTACCATCATCAGGCACTAGGTGGCATTATAAATGAAGCACATGACTATAAATCACAGACATTTTTGGACTACACTAACATGGTGGTGACCTGTATTCTAATAATGTCTCTTAAACCTGCACACAGCCCAGCTTCCTCCTCTTCCCAACCTGCAATGATGACATTATGGTGCAAGGCTAATGGAAAGTTTTAGGACATTACAAGTTTATCATTAAGTTTCCACTGAAGGATCAGATAGGAAATGTTGAGCCATGAGACAGAGACATCGTTTTGAAAAAAACTGGGGTTTTAATATAATTAGCTAGCTTTAGGCACATTGCGCAAGGCATGTGACAGACAAAAAGAGACATATGGTGAAATCTGAAGTCTATTGAGAAGATTTCCTCTATGCATGAAAGCTCCTTCCTAGTCCTGAGAACCTTAAGGACTCCTTACTATTCTACTGTGAGGAAGAGGAGTCCAGTAAACTCTTCCTCTCTTCACCCTCCCACTCCTCTATATGCTGTTCCTCTTTCCCATCACTCCCACTCTCATGGATGAAGTGAGAGCCCTGCATGGATTTAGGAATAGATTCCTGGCAATGTGCATTGAGTGTGCATCGGAACTGGCCCTTCTCCATGGTTCCAATACACAGTGTGTACTAGGAATGGTTCTTCCCAGTGCTCACCACCTAGCATGCCAGAGAGCACCCCCAACCAAGGAAACTGGCCAGTCCTGAGGTGTAACACAAACACACAGCCACCCTGCCTTCTAAGCACAAAGTTGGCAAAATTATATATAAAATTGATGGATAATATCAATGTTTGTATTTAATAATCTTTAAAGATTGTTATTGATCTAAATTCACAGTTGCATGAAATTATGGGTTCAAGCATTTTTCCCTATTTTTATCAATTTCAATTTTCACAGTTGTGGGAAATGGAGGGACAGACAATTATTTAGTGACAGTAGACACTGAGATTCAAAAAGTTAAAGTTTTATAATTGTTCAATCACAAACTGACAATATCATATGTCAAAATATACCAAGTAAATATCTCAAAATCAACAAATTATCCCTGTTTTTACTATTCATTCACTAATCCATTTCTAACAAACTTAACTCAAGGGTCTAAATCACTGGATTTGGACTCTAATAAGTTCTGTCATACAGCATTTTTCTTGCTTTGCCTATTTGCAAATTTACATTACTGTGTATGGAAATATTTTTTTGGTTTGTGTGCCTACGAGGAAATTGACATGTACTGATAAAATCCTAATCCTACCGAACCTATTGAAGCATGACAGCACTCTCTCCTTTTGTTAAAGTCTCCATAACAGCACAGAATAATGAAAACAATTCCATCAAAGTTCCTTATATTTTTTAACTGCTGCACAAAGGGAGAGCAGTGCCTCAATCAGATTTGTATGGGCACTCTTTTCTTACTGTCTGAGCTCAGCATTTCCCAGGGTTATAAATTCACACTGAACTGATGGCAGCATGTCTGAAACATGTGATTAATCACTTTGGGTCTAAAGAAGAGGGTGAAATAAAATGAAGTCCCACGGCTGACCCTCATGAAGGGGATTCTTCTATGGGAAAAGGGGAGAGGAGCGCAGCCCCAGGTACACAGGTCAGGAAGGGAGCTTCAATAGCCTAGGATCTCTTATTGATCTCCCCTCCTCCCCCACCCATCTATGAAATTGATTAAGTAACCTTCATAACAGGCTCTCTGTAAATGCTAAAAATATTTATGTCACTGCCTTAAGAACTTGAAACCTACAATGAAAAATATTGGACTTTTTATTTATATTGTAAGAGTAGAAAGGGTATTTGTGTTTGATGACCGGAAAATTTTTTCCAGTCAATACTGCAATAGGTTTTGCTGTGAAGGCACATGAAGTTTTGTTCCATTGTGCACCATCACTAGAACAGGTTGTACTGGAGAAGGGTTTTTCTTATATTTAATGAAGACTGTGAGGTCTTTGGGGCAGGGACTGTCTTTTGGTTCTCTTTGTACAGCACCTAGCACAATGGAGGTCCTAGTCCATGACTAGAGTACTACATGCTACTGTAATGCAAATAAAAATAAATGTAGTCTCTGATAATTTAATGTCATTTTATTTCTGACCCTTTTGCATATCATTTTACCCTCTGACCCTTTCGGTCCCTTCTGTGACCCTTGTGGTCCCTTCTAACCCTATGGTTCTATGATTTCACATGCGTATGGCAATGTCCTGGTTTGAATTCTTCATCTCTGTTTAAAGATATTAATAACTTAAGCATAAGTGCATAAGAGCATTTTCTGTGCTATTTGCAGAGTTGGTTCCAAGTCACAAAGTTCAGGTCAAGATCTGATCTACCCAAAGTTCCAAGGGGTTTGGAGTGGGACCAATTTCTTTTAATTTGAGAATGAAAGAAAAAAAATGGAAAGTTCGCTACAGAACTATAAAGAAAACTGGGGGACTGTAACAGAGTTGTTTGTAATAAGTATCCCTTTAGTTATTTCCAGACAATATACAGCGTGACTGGTTTGGGACAAAGGAGTTCTGGAGAAAACAGATTGAGAGGAATAAAAGGAACTCAGGAAACTTCTGTGGAGAAGATAACTGTAACAAGGCCTGCATTTTGTCCTGATTTAGTTTCAGGAAATTAAGAGGCCTTGCTTATCTAAATGGCCCCATGGAGGGTGTGAAAATTCCACTGGGTCCTGGGTGAATAGGAAGTTTTCACACAGGGACTAACTATACATACAAGTAGTCTCATTGGGACCAGTGGAACTGCTTATGTGCATAAAGCTAGTCACAGGAGTAAATATTGGTAGCACTAGGGCCTGAGATTGTGCAGAAGTTGATAGTTCTGGTCTGGAAAAACTTCTGAATGACCCCAGGAGAGGGGAGTTTGCAAACCCCAAATGAGACTATTCATGTGAATAAAGACTGCTTGCTCCACTACAGATTGCAGGATCAGGCCTTGGAAAAAATTTTTCTACCAGTTTGTTTTTATCACGGGTTCTCAATCAAAGAACCAACCACCCTACCTTTCTTTATGCCTACACAGAAGGAGGGTTCCCAAACTTTTTTCTGCTGTAACATACGGTCAAAGTATGGAGAAGGTTGAAAACCTCTGGTTTATATAAATAAAAGTCTAATCAGGTCTCAACTTGCCAAGAAAAGACGTTGCAATGACTTCATTATTGCAGTGATAAATTCCTTCCATATTATGTATTGTAGGTTTTTAACTACACATTCAGCCCTGGCTTCTCCTCCTAAAAGCCAAAAGAGACAGTACATTTTCTAGCAGCTATGCTGAAAATTGTCAATATGTATCTTTCAGTGACATAAGTTCAAGTGGAGTGTTATCAAGAATATAATAGATTGCAACTCTTTATATAATGAATCTGAAATCAGCCATGTACTTCCCCATGAACTTGTACCAAGAACAAGGTTGATTGACTGATTTCTTTACAATCCAAGAAAACATGACAATGGTGGCTGTTTGCCTATTGCCTCTTCAGTTCTGCTCTGAGCTACTTGGCAACATAATTTAGGGATGACCAGGGAATAGAAAAAGGAAATATTCTCTTTGCATTGGAATGCCTTCCATGGGCATTCGACACAAGGGCAGACCAATTATTATCTCCAAGGCTTTCATTTCATTCCAGTCCCCATTTGCTTTTTACAGGAAAAGATTATTCATTTTCTGCAATGCAGAAAGATAGCAAGTACAGGCTCTATCTCGTTTTTAGGAGACCACAGAAAACAGTTGGTAGGAAATATGTACCTGGTACTGGCTAAGAACATTGTACCTGGTACTGTAACCAATGGAGTGAGCAGGTTGCTAGGTTTTCATAGTCACCTCTCCCACACAAATGTAGGCTACCATGTTTTGCATTAAGTAGGTTTTCAGGAGGCTAACCATGGGTCACCCCACCTCTATTGTTGCTCAATGGATTTCAGATCTACGAAATAGACTGGGTTAAATATAGCAGAGAATCCTGTGGCACCTTATAGACTAACAGACGTTTTGGAGCGTGAGCTTTCGTGGGTGAATACCCACTTCTTCAGACGCAGGTAGTGGAAATTTCCAGGGGCAGGTATATATATGCTAGCAAGCAAGCTAGAGATAACGAGGTTAGTTCAATCAGGGAGGATGGGGCCCTGTTCTAGCAGTAGAGGTGTGAAAACCAAGGGAGGAGAAACTGGTTCTGTAATTGGCAAGCCATTCACAGTCTTTGTTTAGTCCAGAGCTGATGGTGTCAAATTTGCAGATGAACTGAAGCTCAGCAGTTAAATGTGTTACTTGGGTTAAATATGTTACTTTCCTATCAGTCTTATCTGTCTGACAACCAAGTAAAGAAATTTCTCCACTTAATTAGACACGTAAGAGAAATACTGGATCCATTGGACCTTGAGGATTTATTGAAAAGATTTTTCAAATATAATTCCTAAAAGGGAAAATGTCCTAAAAGTGGAGTTTTGTGAACTTTTCACAATAAAACCAAAGCCATGTAGCTGTGCACTAGTTTGGCTTTCAAACAAGGAATGAATGAGAGTTTTATGCTAAACAGTTTTGGGCTCTGAGAATCTTTTATCAAAAACGAAAGACTTTTCCATGTCTGGACAGGCACAAATTTGGTGGAGGCAGGGGAAGAAGTGAGTTTTGTGGTTACCTAAGAAAATGTATGACAGTTGGCCACTTCGTCCAGTAAACCCTATACAATGGCCAAAGCTTAATGAAACATCCTGGTCTCATTTCAAGTTTCACTTTAGCCTTGTTGAGTTCGACTGAACCTCAGACTAAACAATGAAACTCAAGGGGTACAAAATTAAGTAAAACAGAAACAGATTAAAATAGTTGTTGAAATCCATGTGAAATGGAAGCAGCAAGTTTCCCACAGCCTTGTACTGTGGCCTGTTCCCACTGAATGCAGTGGGAACTTTTCCACTGATGTCAGTGACAAATGGATCAGCCTCATCATTTGGCTGAACACTACACATTTGCCAACCAATAATTTATTATTATTATTATAGAAGTTCACAGCAAACGTTACTCACGTAAGGTCAGTAAGAGCTAGCAATCATGGAACATGTACAGCCTACGGGGATTTGAAATAAGATGTTGCAATTTTTGGAGGGAGTCAAGTTCCATCTCTCAAGTTGCGAAAAGTTTCATGATTTTATAAGTCACTTCAACATGTTTAAAAATGTGAAGTAGAAAAAGAAACAACTGAATCCTAAGACAAGACTTTATCTTTACAATTTAAGGATGACCATTATAAAAGGAGGAGAGGCTAACAATAAAGCCTGCAAAGGACTTTTAGAAATGCTCACAGATCTGTTTCAGAGACAATTACAAAGGCTTTCCAATTCTAAGGGCTTTGAAATAGGTCAGGATTGTAAATCTTATCAATAGCAGATATTAAGTTCTTAGTCACCCTCTTTTTAAAGTCAGTCCTGTAAGGAACCCCACCCATGACCTTGCCAGTGCCTTCCACCAGCATTACCACTTCAGCAATAGAGCAGCAGAGCCATTTAATTCCCTCATGCAAGACCCAGACGGATATGGTGCCCCAAGTGGAGAAATCAGGTACTATGAAAACATTATGAATAGTCGCTGCATAGTCTCCAGTTCTAAATATGCAAGTGGCATATCCTAGCATTTTTGCCAAAAGACAGTGTGGGAACAGCAGTCTTAGCACAACGACAACTAGACGGGGCTCTCCATCGAGCCTTCCAGCACCATTCCTAAAAGCACAAGAGGGGGTGCACTTGCTAGAGAGTGTTACAAGACTTTCCTGGTCTCTTTTCACACATCCAGCCAGATACACAAAACACCTACACAGACAAAATGAACAGATCTCTGTCTCTGGCCTGACATCTGCTCTAACTCAATACCAACGGTTTCATTAAACAAACAATCCCACTTGATTTTAAGTGTTGATATGATTCAAAACCCTGGATTTTTTTTCTGACTTTGTTGCTAGATTGCTTTTTATTATTTGTACCATACAAATAGATTTTCCCAAATCTTATATCCTGCTTTGATAATTTATGACCTGAAGGTCAATCTGAAATACCACAATGTATTACCATGGAAACGTCAATATGGTCTGGTTCCCTGCTCACATGCAATTGTGCTGTTCAAGAAAAATTATCTGGAAAATTAGCAATTGAAGATAAGACACTTAACTATGGCTGAGCACATGGGCGGTGGAAAAACTTTCCCTTTGGCTAGTCTAACGACCGAGCCCTGAGCCACCCCTCTCATGCCACCAGAGGATCCTCAAGTCCCTGGCCAACTCAAGCACTTTTGACTCGACTCCCAAGGCCAGCCGAGTGCCGCACCAGGCAGCCCCAGCCCACTGTCTGGAGCTGAGCCCCTGCCAGCTTCAGGTGAGCCAGGGAGGGATACGGGACCTAGGGGTGAAACATGGGTAGGGCCACAGCCTGGGTTAGGAGAGGCTTATCCTGTCTTGGCCTTTGATACCGACTGCCCGTGACTGAGCAGTAGATTTTTGTGTGTGGATGCACCTGCGTGCATGCTGCAGATTCAGTGCTAGTGCTTTAGAGTAACCTGAGACATTTAGTGACCTCAGCTGGAGGTCTTAAGACTGGTCTTTCTCAGCATTTCATAATTTAATGGGTTTCCTGCGACCCTACTTTAAAAAACAAACACTTTAGCTTGTGGTACAATTAACAGTTAATATCTGTCATTTCCAGTCTATGGTTCAGTCACTGCTTCCTTAACTAAGAATGTGAAAAGGATAAAATTTTAATAGAGAAGTAGGACCATCCAGAGGTTAGAGCACTAAGGGAGGCTTTGGGAGACCAGAGTTCAAGACCCTGCTCCACCATGGACTTCCTGTGTGACCTTGGGACAAGTCTCTCAGCCACTCTGTCTCAGTTCCCCATAGCACTGTCCTAGCTCATGGGGTATGCTGAGGATAAATACATTAAAAGCTTGTGAGGTGCTCATTACTATGCTAATAGGAGACATATAAAGGTGGGAAACCTTAGATAGAGAGAAATAGGATGAATTAATTCTGAAACATGGCAGTGCACCATTGTCCTACTTAGTGTAACAGACTGTATGTCAACAAAAACAGAGCTCATGAGGTGCAATTCTTAATACTTAAATTAGTTATTAACAGCCAGGCACTGGCCAATTCTCATATAAACATTTAACTGCTGCAAATACATTGGCTGCCAACTAGAAAGCTGCTTTTATCTGTGGTGACCTGGGTTTGTCAGTCTATGAAAAAATTAGGTTTCAAAATGTCATCAGTTCCCACATCAAAAGACCAGCACAGAACCCCTTATCACTCTAAATAAATTGCTTTAAAGGTTTATAGAGTAATGAGGTGTATTTTTTTAAATAATCTGGCAGAATGAGGAGATAAAATAATGGTTCGTGTCTCTTTAAAGGTCAAAGATCTCCACAGCAGTGAGTCAAACTTTCTTTCCTGCGTCACTGCTAAGTATGCATGGTGGTTTCTGAAGAGAGCCATTGGGATACGTATTTTAGAGGCAGCTGCTTCAGGCATAAAAAATTTCTCGTGTCTCTCACCATTGACAGTCAGCAGGTCCTTTAACCAACTATAATGTACCTCCACACGTATGCTGGGAAAAACTCTCTTGAAAGGCAAACTGATACAGACGTAAAATGCAGAAATACCTGACAGGGTTGTAAGTTAAAGAACCCTTGCAGGTGTCACTTATAACTCCACAATTAAGCTTTTACTTTCACACTACTTTGTGGCTCAATATGTTTGGCAAATACCTTTTTAAAGAGATATTTTTCAGCAACAGAAGTCTGTTTAAAATAGATATTTTAAAAAACAAATCTTGATATTTAAAAATATTTACCCTTGGTGAATGAGCATTAGCATTATCAGCAGAAAATTATGCCCCTTTTAAAACTGCTAGTCACAAGGGTCCAAATTTTGAGAAATGGACTTTCAGAGTCTAGGTCTCTCTTTCCCTGCTGGACAGCCACCAGGCCACTGTGTCTGGGTCCCACATGCTGATCCAGACACTGCCTATGGATCAGAGTTTCTACATATTCTTTTGGGGTGCAGATTCTCTTTTTAGCACCCCCTTCCAAGAGCTGAGACTCCATGATCCAACTGCCTAGACCCTAAGACTAGTGTCAGCTCCCGCAGACACCCAGTTGTGTAAGCACACAGTCTCCCAGAGCTCCGGCCTTGTGGGCATTCAAGGACAAATAGTTGTTGAATTAAACAGACCCAGGATTTGCACAGGGTTTCTAAAACAAATGCTCTTTAGACACCACAGAAGTCATACCGATTCATGCAAAATAAGAACACACCTACATGCCATTACCTTTTTCAGTTTCCTCACCACTCTTGAGCATTCTTTGAGATTTAGGTCAGTGTCCTCTGGAGAGTCCAGGATCCTTACTCTCCTACACATGGTTTCTCCTCTAGAACATGGTGTGTCTCTCCAGTTAGCTTCCCTCAGCTTTGGCTGGTCCTGCAGACAAGTCCCCTCTAAGGCTGTCCATTTTGTCCCATCACCCTCTTGGAGGCTTCCTGTGTTTTTTTAAAGAGTTGTCCCAACACCTTAGTCTTGGCATTCCCTTTCTGAAGGAATTCCACTGCTCCAAATTCCCCTTTCTGAAGACCACCTGGAATAACTGGATTTTTTCCATTTTAGGTTCCCCTTAGCCTATCCATTGTCCTGCTAGAGCAGAGTGATTTAAATATTAATAATTTCTTTTGTTTTGTTCTGTAGCCTCTTCAAGGGAGGGGGTATAATTTTTGTCAGCCCATGGTTGGTTTACTACTCACCGAGGGTTGGGGTTATACATACAGTTCATAAAACCAATCAGAATTCACAAGTTGTACATAGACCAATCCCCCAAATTATCACATTGAACAAAACCCAGATAAATGGGCTCTGCTCCAAGGACAACTGTATTAAGCACAGTAGGGCTAAAAAAGGCAATTCTCAGCCACTAAAAGCATAGAACTGGCCACTACATTGTTGTGGAAGAAGACAACTAATTGAGAACCACTGCTCCCAACTCTGGGATTTCGCCCTTCTGGAGTTATGGTGTCCCTTAAACCCTCTCCCCTCACTTAGGTGGTAGTGCAGAGCCTGCTGAAGCCTCCTCTAAGGCAACTCCTTGCTCTCTCAGTGGAATTTCAACATCCTATGGATGAAACAACAACAAACCCTAATCTCCCAACCATCCAGATAGTAATTTTCCCTCCTGGAAGGACTATCTGCCATTAACCAAACAAGCTGTGCAGATCTTTCACACGTGTACAGAGTACTGAAGCAAACAAGTAGCCACAGAAAACTCAGCATCCGATAAAGGTAAGGGAAAACTTAATTAAACCTATGAAGGCCTCCAAAACTATACAGCACCCTCTTCCTATTGAAGGTGGACGAATGTTCCACAACCCCAAAATCTTCTACCCTACACTACCTCCTTAGCTAGCGTTTCACTTCCAGAATCTTCTGCCTTCTGTTTTCCTTCGCTCCTGGGACAGAAGAATCTCAGAGATGATCGCTTGGACATTTGTCTTCTTCAGCATACTTCTGAGTCCCGTAAAGTCATCTACTATGTGTGAGATATCCTGCGACGCAGTGTCATTAGTGCCAATATTAACTATCACAAATGTCTACTTCAGAAACCTATCCAATCTTAGAGTGACATCTCATGTCCTGGCTCCAAGAAGGCAGCTTCTCTTCAGTTGCCCAGGGTTCAAGCCCCGCTGGCAGCCTCTCCAGCCCCAGCTCAGAGTTTGATAAGCTGGTACTCTAAAGAAGCCTAGAGCCTCAACACTCATTCATTATCCTAGCAATCGGCATGTTAGCAGCAAAACAATTTCATATAGTAGCTTCCTCTCCCACAGACAATGCAATTAGCTCAATAACAACTTCCTGGCTGAACATCACAACGTGCTGTAATATCTGTATAATTGTTTGAGATCCAGAGTGGTAGCCGTGTTAGTCTGTATCAGCAAAAACAACAAGGAGTCCTTGTGACCCCTTAGAGACTAACAAATTTATTTGGGCATAAGCTTTCATGGGCTAAAACCCACTTCATTAGATCCATGGAGTGAAAAATACAGTAAGCAGAATATATATTATAGCACATGAAAAGATGGGAGTTGCCTTACCAACTGAGGGGTCATCTTGTTCCCCAGTATGATTTGATGGTTTGGAGCAGACACCAACTAATACCCCATCTTGTGCTTTATCTATTTGGACATTGATCCGTAAGTATTCAAGATCATTTTCTTCTGAGTTATCAGTGACTCGGAAACAGGTATGCCATTTTTGACAGAGTGGTACTCGTCCCCTTTTTCCTACTTGATCCTTTCTGAATTGATTATAACATTCCAACTACGCAAATCATCCCACCAACTAGTTCAAATTTATGCTTATAAATGAGATATTCCAATTCTTCTTGTTTATTACCCAAGTAGCATTCATGTATAGGCAATTCAGTAATTTCTTCTCTTCATCTCCTTTGGTTCCTTGGTTAATTTTGTTCTCAACATCTCAATTTTGTGCTGAATATTCAGACCTTCCCTCTTTTTACCCTTCCCTTTTGCTATTAGTTTAACTCTCTCCTGACTATTCTAACCAGCCTGTCCCCATGACTGGTCCCCCTTCTACTGGAGTGAAGGCCTCCAAAACTATACAGCACCCTCTTCCTATTGAAGGTGGACGAATGTTCCACAACCCCAAAATCTTCTACCCTACACTACCTCCTTAGCTAGCGTTTCACTTCCAGAATCTTCTGCCTTCTGTTTTCCTTCGCTCCTGGGACAGAAGAATCTCAGAGATGATCGCTTGGACATTTGTCTTCTTCAGCATACTTCTGAGTCCCGTAAAGTCATCTACTATGTGTGAGATATCCTGCGACGCAGTGTCATTAGTGCCAATATTAACTATCACAAATGTCTACTTCAGAAACCTATCCAATCTTAGAGTGACATCTCATGTCCTGGCTCCAAGAAGGCAGCTTCTCTTCAGTTGCCCAGGGTTCAAGCCCCGCTGGCAGCCTCTCCAGCCCCAGCTCAGAGTTTGATAAGCTGGTACTCTAAAGAAGCCTAGAGCCTCAACACTCATTCATTATCCTAGCAATCGGCATGTTAGCAGCAAAACAATTTCATATAGTAGCTTCCTCTCCCACAGACAATGCAATTAGCTCATTAGTTATTATTTCTAACTCTGCTTGTGGGCCTGACATGTGCCCTGACAATCACCACCATTTGCAGAAAGCAAAGAGAGACCAGCAGCACTACCATGTTTTAAAAAAAAACGAAACAAAACAAAAAAACCCCACAACACATAGCTGGGCTCCAAGTAGCACATTTCCTGCAAACAAACCCACAGCTGAGAATATTCAAAACCAGCTGGAAATATATTCCTTATGCTTGGATCACTTCACAGGGCCTCATATGTGGCTCTTCTGTCTCAAGCAATGACAGAAATATGACATGAGCATTTAAGGATGCCTGTTTCACTCACAGCTCTGGGTTTGCCCATTGCTTTAATTTGATCATGCCTAGAGTTTTTAGCATGATCACTATTTTAAAGTCATTATCAAGGTCAGTAGACAAGATTCATATCCACTGCTGCCACCATCAAAAGCATGAAATGTTTGTCAGGTCTCTACTACAAAATCTCCTTTAACAGACACACACCAGATGTTATTCTGCCTACTATCTCTGAACATAGAAGTTGATTTTGCAAAGACTTACACACGAATAGTCTTTACTTACATGAGTACTTTCATTGACTTCAGTGGGACAACTCACATGAGTAAGAGCTACTCTCAGGAGAAAAGGTTTGCAGAATAGGGCCCATTTTCTTGTCAAACAGTACCAGTTGACAAATATAACCCCTGCAATTTACAATATCAGCCAGGCAAAATACAACCAAATGACCTACATATTTATTATCAGCTTGCCTGTACTCAAACCATCAGTTAATGCCCAAATGGTCCATGGGACCAGAGATTCTGACCTCACTTACACTGGAGTAAGCCAGCAGGAACTCCGTTAAACTTTTGTTGGATTTTCTTAAGTGTGAAACTTGGCTGAGATCACAGTCAGTTCTTAGCAAAGGGGAATATAAATTCCTTGACATCCATTCTAACCCAACAGACCATAAAAGAACATTTGTTTTAATATCCTGAAATTATGGACGAGTTACTAAACAAGTCAACACGGAAACAGCATTTTAAAGTCAAATTATCCCACTCATCCATCTGCTAAAAAAGTGGTAATGAATAAGAGCAACCCCAGAACACAGTCATGCTCATAATTATTAAATACCATCCTTGACAATTGCCATACTGATCAAGAATTGCTACCATGGAACAAAATAGCAAATAATACATGGAGCCACATTCTTAGATCCTCAGTTCCAGAATCCATTTTCCAAACAAAGATAAGGACTACAGGACATTGTCAATAACAAAAGTGGAATAGCTGTGTCTTTCAGTGACCCCGGGTTCTTTTCTAACTGCACCAGACTAGCCAAGATATAGCAGGCCTCTGGCATCACTGCTGACCTACCTAATACTTGGTTGGTTAGACAACAGGAATGCGGAATATAAATAAGTTATTCTGAATCCGATTACAAACTCTAGGAAACTAAAAACTAAATAGCAAAAACTGAAAGAAAGAGTGCAGAGATTTGACCTGAGAACTGCTGCTCTTCAGATTCTACAGTGGGCCTTTAGCAGCAGAAATCAACAGTAAACGTTGGCCGGTTGTACAAATACATTTTACTGTACTATTGTTTATTTTTAAAAAAAGCACTTGGCTTCTCTTAGGCCATCTGTGAAACAGCATTAATAAATAGTTCCTTACTTCATAGGGATGTTGTGATGATAAATTCATTAATTTCTGGGAGGTGAAGCGATATCATAGTGATGAGCCTATAAACAAAGACATTCCTCAAAACCTCAATTTTAATAATGTTTTGCCTCTAAAACATATATGCAAATATGAGCATGCATAACATGGCGTAGTTTAATCCAATGTGGCATTTCACACGCCACTAATGCTAAGGAACTTACAAGAAGAGAATGGTGAGAAGGGCAGAGAACTTCCCATATGTTTTCATTAATGGGTCATGCAAACATTTTATAGATTTCAGGACTGGGACACTTACCATATGAAGCAATAGCAGGCTTGGTTTTCATGTTATATTTAGCAACTTAGTGCATTTAGTAACATCCAACTCCAGTTGTAAAGTGTTTGCAAAAACACTTAAGAATATTCTGATCTATCATATTGTTTTAATTTAGTTCATAGAATTTAAAGTGAATTCATCAATGAAGAATGAACTGCATTTTATTTTTAAGTCAGTTACTGATATGTTACATGAGCAGACTACCAATACTTAAGTAGAGATAATATTTAAATAAATATAAGACTGATCCTATAAATGCTGTGTGCCTTCAATTCCTGTTGATTTGAGAGGAAACTATGGGAAACTAAAGGTTTGCTCAGCACCTTGCTGGATCATGTCTTATGACTCCAATTTAGGAAAGCATGGATATTTAGGAAAGCATTTATACACATTCTCAACTTTAAGCACATGACTGAAGACAATTTGACTTAAGCACATGCTGAAAGTTAAACACGTATTTAAGTGCTTTCCTGAATCAGAGCTTAAAAGAATAATCATGCTATTGTGGTGCCAAAGATCTACTATCTGCAGAACTTCAGCAATATACATTATCAAGTTTCTAACGCCCACATTAAAAGTGAATTTATTAGAGCAAAAGTTCTCAAATACTGTATTGTGGACTACATCTTAATAGACAAATTGTCAGGTAGATACATACCTACCAATGCATAATCATGTTCTCACTCGCAAACTCCCACATTTCCCACTGGTGAACTAACAACATTACTATAACTACGGCATTGGCTTTCTTGGAAAAGTAATATTAGAAAATTATTTAATTTATGTTCAACTTCTCTGGATGCAATTTATTATATACAAAAAATAAGTTATATTTATAAGAACATTAAGGTTGCCTATGCAACTTTAATTCAGTTGCCTTGTGAGCAGGCCTTATGATAGAGTCTTTATTTACATGGATTACATCCTTCTCTTCCACAATAGGTGTAGCAAAATTCAATTAATTCCCCACATAAAATCTCCACCAGTATCTCAAACACCACCATCCTGACACCCATGTCCTTATGGGTAGTGGAGAAAAGATGGGCCGGGCCTGATGGTTAAGATTCTAGCTCTCTGTGACCTGTCCCCACACCGTGAGCAAATGCTTCATGGACCAATGACTGTCAACAGGCCACAATTTGGGAACCACTATGATAGAAGAATATATCCATGATGGGAAAAAGGATAGTATTCCGCATTTCCGTCAGCTATATGCAAGAACCCTGTCCGTTAGCAAAGATATGAACACTGAGGGTATGTACTGGACTTTTACTAAAGTAAGGATCAGCAGATTGGGAGATATGAATTTACCCATTGTTATTTCCCTTGTTAATTATTATTTCACCATCTATGGTTGACCATGTTAGCAATAGTTTAACTCTCACTATATATTCACTGCGTTTTTCAGTAAGGGAAGAAAACAAGATACTTGCTGCCCTCCGTCCGCCTCCCTAAAAAATCTGAATTTGGAAGTTAAAGGTGCAGTACCTCTTTTAAGCCAGAAATTTATTTAAATAAATCTGAGGTACTTTATGATGAAATACAATATGGAGTAGTGGTGCCCAAACACTTCCTATCATGCTTCCCCCTTACCAGTAATGGATTCTATCTGCACCCCCTCCATCTCCATTACTGCACAGTTGGGGTCAGCAGAGGAACTGAAGGCAGAGGTGGGGGCAGAACTGGGGATGGGGAAGGAGCTGGAGCTAGAGGCTGAGCTGGCCTGTGGGCGAAGAGGTAATGAGGCCAGAGCTGGGCTGGGGATTGAGCAGAGCTGCAGCTGGAGCTCGGTAGGGAGTTGGGCAGTGGGTGGAGTAGAACTGCAGCTGGGGACAGAGCCCGACTGGATGGTGCTCCCTCCTGGCCCCCAGTGAGGGCTGGCCCAGGCCCCACCATGCGCACCCCAGCCCAAACGTTCATCCACACTGCACCCTGCAGGCATACCCCACAGTTTGGAGACCACTGATACAGAGAGACTGTTAAACAGGCAAGACAGAAATGTTTTTAGATAAGTCAGCATCATAGATAAATTTTCACTATATCTATGAAAAGAATTAAGACAACAGATCAGCATGTTAAAAAATGCTGTTTGACTATGAAAAGAGACATCTCTAAGACTATCCAAAACCTTCTTGTTAAAACTGCTTCAAGACACATATTTTCTTATGCTAGCAAAGAAATGCTTCATCAGTCACATCTGCAGTTAGCAAGAGTGACATCCAATGGCCTAATAACAGTCCCTGGAGACTTGTTTTTCCACAAGTGCATAACCCTGCATCTTATTCAAAAGTTGAATCGCAACTGAATAATCAATCCATCTCTCTCCAGAGAAGCTCTGTGAATCAGCAGAGTGAAATTCAGAGACAAATCAAAGACAAGAAAAAGACAGACGTATTTATCATGCACATATGATGTAGGAAGGAGACAAAAGAAATATTTCACTGTTGTTTTAGTGACTGCAAAAGAAGAGAACAGTAATTAATCATCAGGGGTGCACACTGAAAGGAAAAATCGATTGGATTTGGAGGAACTTCAGTTTTCTAATAGAGCAATTCCTTTGCAAAGGTAACTGGCATAGTTTCTTTAAATTAGAATGGCAACCAGCCAATTTATGTATCATTTCGGACAATCCCAAGAAATACAAAACAAATGTGCATTTTGTTTTTTTTAAAAGTAATTTGAATACTATAGTAAATCAATAGCATTGACAGTCTGATGAACTATGATGGAAGAGCTTTCCTCTGAAATATAATCTTTAAAACCTACAAGAACTGTCATCTAACTTTATTTACTCTGCATTTTACTTTTCCATCTTTTGTTTAGTCAAATCTAAATTGTCATGTTTTTCTCCGCCTCAACATTTATTGAAGTTTGGAGAACATGGCCCCCAAAACCAAACATGCGGGGAGTGGCTATCTAAAGCGCCATCAGTGCTGAGGGAGGGAAATGTCCCCATGTCAGCATAGGGCCCCAAAATCCCAACATCTCCCCACCACAATGTAACAGGACATTAGGAGATGGGACTGGGAATGAGCCTTGCTCTCCTGGAGTTTCTGCACTGGGTTAGAGGAGGGCAGGTATTGCAGCCATCCCCACGTAGCCACTGGTGGTTGACCCTGAACTTGAACCAACCAGGCCCACCTGCTGACCTCAAAGTTTACCCCTTTTCCAGAACATTTATGAATAAGTTGAACAGCATAGATCTCAATACAGATCCTTGGGGAACCCACTGTTTACCACTCTCCATTGTTTCCTACCCTTTGATTAAAAGATAGGAAACAATTACTGATTCATAAGAGGACCTTCCTTTTTAACCTACGACTGCTTACTTTGCTTAAGAGCCTTTGGTGAGGGAACTCGTCAAAGGTTTTCTGAAAATCCAAATATACTATATCAACTGGATCACCCTTGTCCATATTTGTTGACTCCCTCAAAGAATTGTGATAGATTGGTGAGGCATGATCTCCCTGTACAAAAGCTGTGTTGACTCTTCTTCAACATGGCAAGTTTATTATGTGTCTGATAATTCTGTGCTTTACAGTGGTTTCAACCCGTTTACCTGGTACTGAAGTTAGGCTCACCAGCCTGCAATTGCCAGGATTGTCTCTGGAGCCTTTTTTAAAAATATGCATTACATTAGCTACCCTCTACAGATCTGGTACAGAGGCTGATTTAAGCAAGAAGGTTACATACAACAGTTAGTAGTTCTACAATTTCATATCTGAGTACCCTCAGAAGCCTTGGGTGACTTGTTAGCCGAGATCCTTAAATTTGCTTACTGTAGCACCCTTCTGAATTGATGGGCAATTGAGAAGGAGATTTATCAATTAAACAAGCTAAAATAATTAACAAACAAATGACCAGGGTTCACTGGTCACGAATCAAATTGAAAAGTCACTATAATTTTCTGGAGAAAGTCTAGCTCCCATGGTTACTGATCTAACTTCCTCATTCTGTTCATTGGACTGGCTCACTTTAGTTTGTGAATCCAATTGGACAGGAGGTTTGCTGCTTTTAATTATATAGGAATTGTGAAACAACCAGGAATTTGTTTTGGAGAAGGGTGCAGTATAAATGTACTGTATGGCTATTAATTATTATGATGTTACTGTGCCTATGAACCTGCACATCTGCTACTATCTTCAGTTCCTCCACTATTATGCCTGTTGGGAAGTTTCTCTACTTCACACATGACCAGAGAAACTACATGCACAGAGTAGGAAAGGTATTGCACACGCATAAAACTCAGACAAAATGATCACATTTATGGGGGTACTCAAACTACCACACCTCTGGAGTTTGGCATCAGAAAGGACAGCTAAACTTCTATGTGCCAGTGTGAGCCCATCCCTTATGGATATCAAGTGGATGAGTTTTTTATTGTTTTAAAACATACCACTCAAGTGGACAGTAGGCACCATTGCAGGATATCGAGTTTGTCTATGCATTTGCCCGTGGATAGGTCTGAAATTGAATGAATGTGCCTGCCTTTCAGAATGCCTCAACAGGCTTTGAGTTTGTAGGGAAGGACTCTGTGTTCAGGGACCCAATATCTGACTGTCTATGGGTCGCAGAACTTCAGGAAGCTAAGATTTTGTAGGCAGGGCCAAGTGCTCAGCATATGTCCATGGTGGGATCTGAGTGTCTCAACAGGCTTTGGAAATTCCAAGGATTGCGTTGATAATTAGGACAAGAATGATTTGTCTGTTTCAAAGTGGTTCTACTTAATTAACTTGCAGCCTTGTTCTATAATAAACTGTTCCTTGTTAAAGAAATCCTTCATCTGCATAATAAAAGAATCTATCAATTAAAATTGAGTCTCTGCCTCTCCATCAAGCAATATCAAAACTCACTTGAAACTTGGACATTTGTGGTGTATAGCCCATGATTTAAAGAAAGAAAATGAACATGTTTAGGAAAACTTTAGTAGAATTATTTCCTTTCAATTGATCACATGCATCATAAGAACGGACATGATGATTTAACTGTACACACGCTATAAAAACGTTTCTTTTTTATGGGGCTGATCTTCAAACCGGCTTTAACTAGAATCCACTTTTGCACGTGCAAAATTAAATTCTTGCATTTTTTAGACATGGTCTCAACATTAATAAAAACATAATTTCTTCATTTCACATGTAAAGAACATTTGAACAAAATATCACAATAAATCAAAGTCAGAAAAATAATATTCAACGCATGATATAACGGGCGTTGAATTATATAACATGATATAAGTTTCACTGTGTAAAAGTTTTTACCATTCTCAAGCAATATTTCCCATCTATATAATGAGGACTTCTACTAGAAATAGTAGAATCTTTCAAAACAATAAGTTTTAAAGATGCCCGCTACATTGCAATGTAGAGGGCACAATTAGAAGACAAATTATTATATCCATTTACATATTAAGAACATAATCAGCAGAAAATACAGGGTATATTCCTGCTGGAGAGCTTAACAACTTACCAGCAACACACAGACTAGCACATGAAAATGTTTCTGCCTCTTTCTAAAAGAATTATCCAGATTCTGGTCAAAACATAACTCCTACAGTACTAATGTGTTGTTTGAACTCTGAAGACAATTACTTGTCTAAAGCATAAGTAGTTTGTTTATTAATATATTGGAAAAATAGAGTTGTGTGAGAAAGGCATGAGTGAATGGATATATCATAGCCTTAGACTATTACTGTCACCTTGCCAAACAGAAAATTCTGCCAAAATCAGTGATTTAAGCTGTCAGAAACTGGTATTTACTTTCCCCCTTCTACTTGGATAGTGTTTGGTTAAACTCAGAAGAAAATCTGAGATAGTCTTGAATCAGAACACACATTTGCCATTTTTTTTTCACATCTGTCTCTCCCAGCACATTCCATTTATTAAAAAACATGTCTGCGGAACCTTTATATACAAAGAAGAATACCCCAGCGTCCCCAGTGTTTAGAAGGCTGATTTTTTGAACAGCTGGAATAAAGTCCCCATTTCCCTTGTTATAAGATAAAAGAAAAAAGAAAAGAAAGAAGTACGGACACGCTGCTCTCAAGTTTACCTTACAGTATCTGGTAATGTAAAATTCACTACAACCAATGCCAAGGTGGAGCAAATGTGACATCATCCTTTTATACCCTATGGAAGCAGGATATCATTCCCTCAACCAGACACTGGCTCCTCCTATGACCTCTAGTTGCATTCTGGAAAAAGCCCAGCCATGCACTTAACATCCTTCCCTGTAGTGTGCTCAGTGGATAGCCAGCTGAACCCAATTCTATAGCTGCTCCATCATTTCAAAGGGGAAATGGAGTTTCCAGATGCAAGACTGAACTGGAACAGTGATACCCAGAAAGCCAGAGAAGAGAGGTCAGCTAGTATTTTCCTTTAAAGAAAACTATGGGTTAGTATTCAAACATTTGTTGAAACACTGACAAGACCGGAGCATAAATAACAGCTGTCTTCAAGTAGTTTTCACTGATGAATATCATCCTACCAGCAGTAGAGGTTGCATATTTTCAGTAGCGATGGGAAAAGCCAGACTGAATGGAGAAAAATTAGAAGACTTAAAATTAGACCCAGTTTAAAAAAAAAAAAAAATTTCATTATCATTTTCTTGACACTATTCCTCCTTTTTTCAAAATGACAAAACATTGAAAATGTTCGACCAACTGGTGAAAAAAATGGGGTGAGCGTTGGGAGGGAATTTTGCAAAACTTTTCATCAAAATTTTCCGTGATTTTTCTTTTACATTTTCATTGAAAGTTTGAAATTTGAAGAATTTCAATCATCTCTACTTAAAATAGTCATCCCTTCCCCAAGGGGAGGTCTGCATTAATTCAAATAAAATCAGAGTCCTAAGCCCAGCAGGATCAGACGCTCTCTCTTCATCATCCTCTTCAGTAAGCATGCTTCTTAACTCTTAATTACAGTCTGCTTACCTTTTTATTATTAAAAATAATCATTTGTATTGCGGTAGCACCTTGTCCCCCTGTGTGCAAGGTGCTGTATAAACACAGAACTGCAGTGTACTTGCGTATAGTCACAGGTTGAACTATAATATTGCAACATAATTGTCATTTTGGCTTTGTAATTGCTCTATTATGCCTACTAGCCTGCTACAATAGGGTTATTTTCAGACAGCTCTGTGAGAGAAAGGCTTACATTAGGTCTCTACATTTTACTGAGGGGTTTTGAGATACTGCTGTCAAGGATCTTCCTCTAGCAGGTACAGCATGCCAATATTTGAGCTGAGCTATCAAAACTGAAATATGATTTGTGCTTTTTTGTGTATCAAACTCCTACTCCTGAGCAATATTTACCATCTAAAACCAAAAATACTGCCATACGGTGTGAATAAAATTAAGTCTCTTTTGTTTAAAAGGAAACGGCCAGAGAGAGATTTTTTCAGCGTTACAATAATGGTATAAGCATGTATTAATATAACAAATTCCACTGTGTGACTTCGGGAGAAGGGGCCCTAGGCACATGCCAATTGCCTTAGTCCAGCTCTGTCCAGGGGTGTATCTCAATCCCACTGAAAGTGAGCCAGCTCGAGGAGCTCACCAGAGGACATCTGCACAATCTACTTTGATTGGCATCTGATTTTGATGTCTCAAGTGGGTGAAGCTTAGGAGACTGCTACTGTTTTTTGTTTTCAATTCGAGCCCTGTGTAACTTACATCACCATATGCTCTGAATATGGCCTGAAGGAGAAGAGATCCTATTTGCCATTTTTTATAATTCTACAGCCTGGTCTCTGTTAATATGTAGCATTCTAACTCGTTTGTGTGCTTCATTTCTGCCACCGAAAAGGCAGGAATTTACAAATGCATCACAATTTTATATTTGTCTTTAGAAGCTGGTACTGAAGGGCCACATAATTACAGGGACATTGAGGACCCTTGGAAAAAAGCCTTCTGCTGATGGCAATCACACACCTAGTGCTGTATGTAATAACAGAACTGCAACAAACTAACCACTAGGTTGCTCTTAAATTATTAGTCATACATTCGTTTACTACACTGTACAACTGAGTTGGGCCCAAACGTGGCTGTTTTTTGCTTTGCCACCCAAACAATCCAGTCAATAGCAGTATTAATATTAGCTGTGAATATATCCACTTACAAGATTCGTCTCCATTGCTCACTCAGCTAAAAAGGCACTTGGCAAAAGCAGTTACCATACATATAGGTAGAAAATTCTTTTCTATACAAGACTGCTTATGTCACACAGTGCAGACTTCTTGGTAGCTTTGAGCCTCCTTTTAATACAGCTCTTTCCACAACATATTGAGTCAAATTCTACCCTCAAACACGGATACATAATTCAATGGGAGTTCCATATCTGTGTCTGAGGACACAACATCTTATTCCTCTGGGGTGAAATTAACCACCCCCAATGGCACCCCATCCCCCATGAAGAGAGTGCCAGCACAAAGCCCAGATACCACTGCAGCCTTCCAAGGTGGCCTGTGCAGAGCCCGTGTACACAATGTTTCCCCCACGTTTGAAAGGTGTACAGGAACCACCGCATTGCTGCTCCACCTGTGATGCCCTGGGGTTGCTCTTACATAGGGCTTAACTGTGGCTTGTAACAGAATCATAGAATATCAGGTTCGTAAGGGACCTCAGGAGGTCATCTAGTCCAACCCCTGCTCAAAGCTGGATCAATTCCCAACTAAATCATCCCAGCCAGGGCTTTGTCAAGCCTGACCTTAAAAACCTTTAAGGAAGGAGATTCCACCACCTCCCTAGGTAACTCATTCCAGTGCTTCACCACTCTCTGAGTGAAAAAGTTTTTCCTAATATCCAGCCTAATACTCAGCTTCATCATGGGTGAATTATCACTCCTATCTGTACATTAAAAGAGGAAAAGATTTGTCACACTGGCAAGTGTTTAAGGCTGCTGCAATGTTTGTCTAATCTAGCCCAACCTTCCCCTACCCTTCCACATATAAAGAGCAGAAAAGGTATTTCCACTCTCAAGGACAAACAGCCAGAGGTAGCAGATCATAGAGGCTGCTTACTAGATACATGCTTTTAGCTATGCTTTAAACACCAGTTGTCATTAACATCTCAGCCTTGCCTTTATATTGGATATCTGAGTTCTCAGTGAGAAGTGGCTTCTTGACAGCTGCTCTGCGATATACCACATGTGTCCTGCCTCCGTCTTCCTCCTGACTGCCCTTCTCCTGAGGCTCAATGAAGAACTCGTCCTTGTCTGTGCGAATCATGCCAGCCTAGGAATGACAGGACAGAGATGGAACATTTTAAGTTACTATGCATACAGCAGATATTGTGAGTAAACAGTTACAATATGCTTAAGCACACTTTAGCACTCTCCAGAGAGCAGTTAGAGTGCAGGGAGCAAACTAGATGAATTCTTTATTAGAGCAAAATGTAGCATTAATGCCTCAACTTGACAAGGAAGGACAAAGGTAAAACACCAGACCAAAGAGATTTCTACTAGAATCTAATTAACAAGGGTTGGAACTAAAATATGTATGTGGAAATGGGCTCTCAATTAGAAATCAACTACAAAGAAACAGGTAGTATGACCATAGTGATTTGTCAGCCACAAATTTCTCCAATGTTGTATGAATACCCACGCCTGCTAAATACAGGATCAATTCAGCATCATGAGCCATCCCAGATGTACAATTCTATGGTTCTTGATCAGATCTTTCTATTCAGAGACAAGATGGTGAAGTGCTAAGCCTGGTTAGCTGGCAAATAAGCTTTGTAAATTTTTCTCCTGCATTAACGCATCATGTAAAGATGACACAAAGGACTGAACTGGCATAAACTCTCTTAGCCAGTTAGCAAAAAATGATTAAAATTTAATTTTCTGTAATAAGTTTCTAAGGGATAAAAGCTTAAAAATCCAAACCAGGACAAAAATATACTGGTATGAAAAACTGAAAAACTTACTTGTCCATTGAAGCACAAAAGAAAAGCCTGACACAAGCATTCTCAGCATGTCCACTGCTAACTACAGCAGAGTGAAAGTCATTAAGATAGTTTGTTTTTTACCACCATAGTGAACAAGCTATCTTTCCAACATTTTTATTTGGATGGAAAAATATCTAGCCTTTCACCACAAATGTTTGTATAATGTTAATAGTACTGCTCTGCTGAGGAAGGTTAAGATAGTCGACAATTGGCCTGCATTGATTTTCCTGACAAGATGGGTACATATCAGTTTGCACATCTACATTTGAGAACTTGAACTAAAGAACTCTAGTTCTGTAAACAGAAAGCCTTGATTATGATGACATGAAACACAGCAAAAGGAATTCTTAACAGCACTGAATAGGGGAACGTCACCAAATGTAGTCTTCTGGAAGCTGGCTGCTTCACCTGTTAATAACTCCCTTTTCTTTATTCTGCTAATCAGTGACACTAGGGCAGGGATGGCCAACCTGAGCCTGAGAAGGAGCCAGAATTTACTAACGTACATTGCCAAAGAGCCACAGTAATTCATCAGCAATCCCTCATTAGCTCCCCATCCTGCTCCCAGAGTCTCCCACCCACTGGCAGCCCCACCAATCAGCGCCCCCCCGCCACACCTCCCAATCAGCTGTTTCGTGGCATGCAGGAGGCTCGGGAGGGGGAGGAGAAGTAGGGGAGCGAGGGCACTGCCGGCTGAGGGGAGGGGTGGAATGGGGGCAGGGCCTGTGGCAGAGCATCAAGCACCCCCCGGCACATTGAAAAGTTGGCACCTATAGCTTATACAAGGAGCCGCATATTCATTTCTGAAGAGCCTCATGTGGCTCCGGAGCCACAGGTCGGCCACCCCTGCACTAGACAGTCAGCCACCATTAAGCAGTACCTCATCCAATCACTAGACTTACAGCATGTGCAAATGAGTGTGTCTGTGCATTTATACCACACTCGTTATCGTGGTATCTAAGCACCTTGGATTCCAAATTATTTGTAGGGCATAGCACTCCCAAGAGAACCAAAAAGGGACCCAATTTCTGGCCCCTTTGAAGTCAATGTCCAAATTACCGTTGTTGTCATTTGGACACTCCACCATATCCCAAATGGTAAAATTTTAATACAGTGCAAGTGCACAGAAATACTTTTGCTACAAAACAGTAAACTACTTTTGCTGCTACTATAAATACAGCATGCTCTTTGAGTCCCTTCTTGAAAAAATGTCAGGTTCATTTGTCATGTCTTAACTTACATTAGGCAAGACTTCCAGTCCTAGATTTGATTTATTTTTATATATATAGTATATATAAAAACAGATTAAAGGGAAAGGTTTAAAGAAACAAAATTATATTCAAGCAGTTCAGGTTGCTACTCTGTTGCCTATACAGCCAGCAAACTGAATTTGAAATCCTGTCCTGATTCCTTTTATCTAATTTAGATTCTACATCAGACACAAGGAAGGTGAAACAGGTTCAGCAGCCAAGCAAGCTACGACAACCAAGAAAACAAATGCTAAACTGGGTAAAAAGCAATTGATCTTGTTCCTGTAAACAGGAACGTGTATAAAGAAACTTTGGAATTAATGTTCTGTTGCTTATATCTTTCTTTAAAAGTATACATATGCCAAAAGCTAAATTTTCAAAACTTTGCATGAAATATGCACAACTACAGATCAAGAAAGGAGCAAAAATTTGCATGCTCAGACAGAAGCACAAACTATGATGAGCATGTCATATTTAAACCCAGAGCAAATATACATGTGGCTTAACTGCTACATGACATAGGTGTGCAGTTGCCATTTACAATTAACATAAGTGGGCAAATATAAAAAGTATGCATTTCTAGATGAATTAAAGTCACTAATAATAAAGCAATTAATGGTGGATCTTAATAATTCATGGAGGGTTTAACAGGCAAAGCCACCTCATGATGCTAGGAAAAATGCTGCTGTGGTACTGAAGTTTGTTTTTGTCTAAATTTGCAGTGGAAAATTTCAATGTTAGGGCAGAAATTTGGCAAATATTTCAGTTTGGAAAAGCTGCCATAGTGCCTTATGCTCTCCTTCTCCACTATAGGCACCCTGGTCAGACTACATTTCACCTTATCCATCTTGGTCTCCCCCTCTTGGAGAGGAAAGCAGTGCATGATGAGAGTCCTGACTATGGAAGCGATTGGAGAAATGAGGCACCATTTCCAAACTAAAATATTTTGAGGTTTGGGCCTTCTGTTTGTCAAGAAGAAAATGAAAATTTTACCATGGAAAGCATTCACAAGTTCAAAACCATGCATGTATTTGTGCGCCTTCACTAGTATACCGGTTTAACAAAATCGTGCGTACAATCATCATAACTACATGTAGAGGGCCAGATCCACCAGTACACTGCAGCTGCTTTGTGTCCAGAGATGTAAAGTCAGGTTAGTGGTCTCCGTCATTTGCACTGCTCTGGTGAGCTAAGCCAGGTTTACGGCTGCTTTGCATTGCTGGACATCATAGCATACCAGTGAATGTGTGCAACAAATGTGTTTGTACCCATCTATCTGTTTCTGTGTATAACTGCAGTAAACTCCACACACGGATATGGTAAAGTACAGCAAATGAGCTGCCACTCATAGGGAAATAATCAACATGAATAGTAGCTATTATTTTTATTTATTTATACACTAGATACTTTCCAAACAGAAAAGAAGCCATAATCCAAGTCCTGAGGAGTTCACAGTCTAAGCGATAATGAAGGTCACACGTAGAGTTGAGCCCAATACTGGACCCAAACCTATTCTGGGAAGTTGCACACTTTACAATCCATGCCTCTCTATGTAACAAGCTGAACTGAAATGTCAAATTTGCAACCACCATACTCCAAACACGGGGAAAGTATGGAATCAGATCCTGTTCCAGATCTGAGCTTCCCCACTCAGGCTATCACTAGCTATACATGCAGACCTCTGAGGAAAGATGCTAACACAGGCCTAGACGAAAGGTGTGGTTTAAGTGTCTAGAGCAGCTGACTGGGTATCAGGAAGTTCTAAGGACTCCTGCCTGCCTGGTACCTCTGAGTGAGTCATTTAACCTCTGTACCTCATTTGTCCATCTGTAAAATAGGGATAATACTTACCTATCTCATAGAGGAGTTATGAGGGCTGATTAGATAGATAATGTTTGTCAAATGCTTTCAAATTGAAAAGCTCACCGTAATTGCTAAGTATTTTTATTATTGTTTCTGTCCAGAAAATCAGAAAAAAAATAGTTCTTGCTATGGTACATCTGTGGATACAAGCTCAACATCATGAGGTTTTATGACCCAGCAAATAGTGTAATACGTGCAACTCAAAAGAACTGTAAGTCAAAGGCAGAAGAGGTGTTTGCATGAGCATAAACATGCCATTTACATGACAAGTTCTTTTCTTCACTGTTGCCATATCCCACACTAGTGACAACACTGTTTGTGCCAAGAAAATAAATGTTTGAAGATCTCAAACTTTAACAGTCACCACTATTATTATAATGTTCCTGGAGAGTATTTCTAGATGGCAAAAACTAAAAAGATCAAATTCTTTGGACCAAATTCTGCTTTCAGTTCCACAAAGGTTAGTCCAAAGGAAATTCAACAGGTCACTGAAGATCATCTGGATTTACCCCAGTGGAAAGTAAAGCAGAATTGGGCCCATTCACTAGTAAGTTACCAATTTTTGGAGCAGAGGATGGGTGATTGCTTCAAGAAAACCAGAAGTTCACAAGTAGCTGCAAAGCACAGTGTCTTTTGTATTCTGTTCTAGCTTTTTATTTTTAGTCAATGCCCAGGACTGTTGCATATTCATTAGTCACCTATAAACAATGCCTCCGGTTTACTATGATTCTTGAGCCACAGTAAATGCTGTGTAATTCAGGACCAGACATGGAATTCAGCACCAGCCATAGAAATGACTTGAAACTCTGGAAGAACTGCTGAGCTCACTCTTCTCTTTTCCCCACTCCCCTTTTGTTTTGGGGTGCTTATACTGGGGGAAGGATATTGCTCAATCAGCCCTGCCAGGAGTGCCTTATCCCCTAGCTTATACAAAATACTAATGAAGAGAAAAAGTATTTGCCTTTGGGATGCACCAATCTAATAGCCCATAGTCTCCAAATATTTCCCACAAGAGGATAGCCCTAGGCCCTCCTTCCAAAGGCTTTATATCCTGACCACAAATTACTCAAGTCAAACACCTCTTAGAGCTCATTGACAAGCATCAAGAAGTGGAGCAGATGATGATACTTAATCATAAGAAAGATGGAGATAAGAGAACAAACCCTCCTCAGGTTAGTAAGAAAGATATTTGGGAGTGTAAGCCACACAGGGGGCACTTCAGAAAGAAAGCATGAAGAATGCTATCCCATCCCATTGAGGAAAAAGAGACACTGGTGGGTCACTGATGAGCCTATTAAGCCATGTGGAAGTTGGAAGGTACGGAGGCCCACAATGCCTGGTAAAAGGGGCATGTGCAGTGCACCTCCTAACACTGGCCAGTGGGATCTGACATGATGTTTAAGGACTGAAGGAGCTCAGTGTTCACCATTCTACTAATATCACGCGCTCTCTTCTCCACTGTGCTCCCTCTCCTTTGTCCCTGCCAAGCTCCATGTTCTCTCCCTGCCTCTGTGACAGGATCGGTCACAGTTTACTCCCTCCCCCACACAATGGGGAGACCAGGAGTCACAACTTCCCTCTTAGGGAGCTCCAGAGACAGCACAACGGTGCATTGACCCTTACTATAGGCTAGATCACAAACTGATGAGCTATCCCAAAAGTTAGGACCTGATTAACAAAAAGTTTATCATGGACACTAAAAATCACATTTGACATAGCCCAGCAAGTGTGATCTCCCTCCTGCATATTTTCTCCCTCATATTTTTGTTATAAAAGCTGCAGAAAAAGTTAGAAGGCTATTTGGAGTCTGGGGAATACATTTTGGATTATCCTAAACCAGATTTCTTGTCTAATTTAATTCAGATGTGGTAGAAAAATCCCAACCTAGCAATTTTGAGGATGATATGCCTTTGTTGGATTGTAGAGGGGGAAAGATGGGGCAAGATTGAGATGAAAACAGAAACTGAGCTGCCACTTTAAAGGGATGACAACACACAAAACCCTCCCATCACATCTCTGAATATTTTGCCCTACTAGAGTTGTAGCTAATATCTGAGATTACTAAAAATATAAGGAAGTGAGTAAAAAAAAAATTTTCTGTTTTTCCATTTACTCACTTAGAGGAAACATTCCAAAAGGCATAACTGGCAGTCAGGTGTCTAAACCCGACTGACAGTCAATGTAATTTCACCATAGAAGAGCTTTGTGAATTACTAGTGAGGGAATTAATAACTATCTTAGAACAACAAAAGTAGCTAAGCAAATAAGTAAACAGTCCTAGTTTCCCACTACATAGTGGGAAAGAAAAAAGAGAGGTGGCAGCAGGGTCCAATGGATTTAGCATGGAACTGAGAACCAGGAAATGAGCTTCCGACTCTCAACCACATTTAGCACAGCTGCTACACTCGACAGGCCCATTGTGTCCCAGGTGACATTCACACCAAGAAACATTTCTGTCACCACCCCCTCCCTTTTTCTGTAAGGGAAACTCCATTGGTTCTCTGTGGCCCTTGCACCTCCTGCCTTTCTATCACTTGGGACCTGAGCCAGAGTTTCCAACATTATTGTAGAGTTCAGTTCAAAATATGCCTCTCTTCCAGTCCCCTCAACTACCACCACCTCCTCTCAATTACAGGGCATGACTCCAGGTTTCACAGCTTTAGCTCCTATAGCTAATTAAATGTCTTCTGTAGCACTGTGCTCAGTGAGCGACTTAATTGTCTTCTCGTTCACATTGATATCACAGCTTCATGTCCAAGGCTGTGCTTAAGTAAACTCACTAACTATTGTTGCTTCTACTCTTTCAAGACTCCAGACTTTGGGCCCGTCCTGTAGCTTCAAGTTTAATTAATGATCACTTTTTCCTCATTAGCATGGGCTTATAGAATTGCTTATTCCACACGAGGATGGGATTTATCTCCCAATAGCCAAGGAAAGGAAGAATAGGATTAAATGTGCATTACCTACAAATTAATATTTTAAGAAATAAATCCAAGTCTTTGATTAGTCAATTAATAAAACAGTAGCTTACAAGAAATAAGAACACTTCGGAAGCTCCTAGAGACAATTTTGCTGTGCAAAGACAGCAGTCCCCCATCCTTGTGGAATATTTGATGACATTCAAGCAAAAAGGCAACCAACACCATGTGAGTATACATGAGCTGCACACTAACAAATCCAAAAATGATCTTAAATTTCAGTTACGTGTGCCAATCTGAAAACTAACCAGTGATAAATACTTAAAATGACTACACTGTATTACCTTCTGATTTGTACTGATCAATTAAATCACAGAAGCAAAGAACCCTACAGGTTTGCATTTCATTGTTTAGCTTCAAAGAGATTTTCTAGGCAATTCAAAATGGGAAAAGGTTGTATTTACACAGGAGCAAGGTGGCTAGACAAGGTCTTAGTCAAGCATATGGAAATCAAATGCATTCTGGGCACAGACACATCTCTTAAAATAATAATAATAAAACTTGGCACTGATCTAGCACTTTTCAGTAGGGAATCTCAAAGAACTTTTAATATTTTATTTTTATTTATAGGTTTTCTAACGGAATCTTGTCACTATGGAATATGGGGCTCTCTCAACCAATGGATTTACCTCCACAACACGGAAGTGAGGCAGAGAACTATTGTCCCATTTTCACTGAAGGGGAACTGAGGCACAGAGAAAATAAATGACTTGTCCCAGATCTCACAGGAAATGTGTAGCAGAACCAGGGACAAAATATAGACCTCTTAAATTCATGCCTGTGCCTTAACCACCCGACCATCCTTACCCTCTTTGGGATAATGGATATGCCTCATTATCCTTATTTTACAAATGGGGAAACATGGAGGCACAGACAGCTGTAATGACTTGTCTCAATTTACACTGTGATTTAGAGTCAGAGCCGGGACTGAAACCTAGCTCTCCTGACTCCCAATCATGCGTGCTACAAGTCATTTCACAGCTGCTACATAAACTATTTTAATCCTTCAATAGCTGAAGTTAGAAAAATGCACAAGGGGGAAAATGGACTAGCTTACATTTTTAATCCTGTTTAGCTTCTGTGTTTGTTTCTTTGAGAGGATGCCTTGAATTACAGGGTCAGAATTACATAGTATGGTAAATCTGTTCAGTTAAAAGAAAAATAGAAGTACTGAAGAGTTACATAAAACATTTCAAACACGTTGGCACATATTGTACTGTGTTACTACTGCCCTACAGCTACAATGATTTATATAGTCCCGAGGGGGAGTTTTAAACTGAACGCATGAATTTTTCTTATTGTCAACTAGAAATCAACCCTTTTGAAGCTTCTTTCATGCCCTTCTAGTTATGCAACGTGGTTTCCAGTTTCATTGGATGTAAATAAAAAAAACGGAATGATCACATACATGTTCCAGGGCAATACTCTATCTGATTTATTAGTCTGCTGCTCCGCATTCAGTACAAGGTAACCCCAAGCAAACGAAAGGGAAACAACTTATATCAACGTAAGGCCTCTCTGCCAAT
This sequence comes from Chelonoidis abingdonii, assembly GCF_003597395.2. NCBI lineage: Eukaryota > Metazoa > Chordata > Testudines > Testudinidae > Chelonoidis > Chelonoidis abingdonii. The sequence continues at coordinate 103,478,866 of NC_133775.1, forward strand.
GGACTTTCACTTCTACCTCCAATAAAGCTTTGTCAGTGCAATCATATTACGTAGTGGCTAAGACATTCACAGATAATAAACAACAAATGACAACAGCCAGATCCTCAGCTGGTGTCAACTGAAGTCGATGGAGCTACATGAGTTTACACCAGCTGAAATTCTGGCCCAATATTTTGCATCTATGTTACACCTTTCATCGTAGAAATGCAACGCTTTTTTGGATGGTGGGGTATTGTGAGGTATGTTAAGTATTATCCCAATTAAATATATGGGAAAATAGACACAGAAGTAAAAAGATTTTTCCTAAGTCCCATAGCAACTCATGTCTGCCACTGTGAATAGAACCCAGGAGTCCTGACTACCAGTCCCCTGTTTCTACTACTAGACACCATTACCAAAGTTGCTTTAGATAACTCTTCTCCAAAAAGAAACTGCACTGCTAAGAGAATCTCTGTGTAAATTATAGTTACTGAGATTCCACTGGAGGCTCCACATTAGCTACTGTGTTTTGAGTCAAATCTAGAATAAGCTTTCCCAATTACTATCAAAGGACTCAGAGCACAACTTCTTTTGGTGGCAGTTTTGCCTACCCTCTTTCCGATGCTTCCAGCTTCCAATGGGAGGATCCTTGTCTCTGAAGAGTTAAGCTGTAGGTGTTTTATACTCTATAGCTTTTGAAACAAAAGGCAGCAATTACTTCAGCAAGAAATGATGCCAGAAATGGAACATTTTGGCAACTCTGTTAAGGTTTGTGGCCCTCAGGTTCCAAATGGAAAAAGAGAAAAAAAGTTATTAAATAGCTGTTGAGAATGAAAATGATAAATGTGATAGATCCTATGCACTCAAGGGACTGGAGCTTGATTACTGTTGTTGCAAGCTGGGTGTAATAATTGCAGTTCTCTGCAACACAATTTTTCAATCTTGATCTTTCCGAGGAAAAAAGCATGAATATCAAGTTCATGAATTTGCTAACAGCAAGAACCAAAGGGATTAACTGCATCCAGTTTGAACTTAAGGCATCACCTGGAATGAAAGTTTCTGCAGTGACTTTAACCAAGAGGAAGATGAATTCCACCTAAGCAATAAGAAACACACACAAACAAATAAATGAACACACCAACTGAGAAAAGAACGCTTTCCAAATGGAAAACTATTCATCTTGAACTCTCAGGAACGAAGTTGTTATCACAGAATATTTCTTCAGATGTATGTTTGCTTAGGGCATGATCCAGCTCCCATGAGAGCCAATGGGAATTATCGATTCATAGAATTTGAAGCCCATAGGGACCATTATGATCATCTAGTCTGACCTGTTTTATTCAGTTCAGAGTAGATGGTCACAATGGTCCCTTCTGGTCTTGAAATCAGTGAGTTAATATTATTACTAATTATTTGTATTGTAGTAATGCCCAGAAACCCAACCCTATTTTCCGGGCACTGTAGAGACTAGTACTTTTATAACACTAAGATCTACCAAGCTCCCTAGTCTATCCCTAATGAAGAACAGAAGGGTATAAAATAGAGCTGAGGTTTCCGCTATGGTGAACAGGATAAAAGACTTCTGATCATAAGCTGATGTTAGACAAATAAAACCAAGCCACATCACTAGAGTAATTTAAAACTAGACTCAAAGAAGTCAACAACATTCTGTAGTGAATATCCCTGCATCAGAGGAGGGATGGACAAGATGACCTCTTCCTGTCTTTCCCTTCTCAAATTCTATATTTCTTTACCATCTGCTCCTTTCCTAATCATCTTCTCCATCCCCTCTGGGGATGCAGTTACTGATATAGCCACTTCATTTGGCATCAAGAATTTTACATTGTTCCCTACATCTACTGTGTGTACTATGGCAACAACAACAAGAGTTCCACTGCATTTAACACAAAAACACAAAACACCTTAAAACAAAGACAGACACAAAAAGAACCCAAAAGAATACAACTGCAGCCAGCCATCAACAGCAGGGAAGTGTGAAAAGTACAATTTGTCCAAGCCGAAAAGGAAACAGGGTGAAAAATGTAATGGAAAACAAAAAGCATCTCAATACCTCAGGCAGAAAGGGTGAAGAAAAGTGTCTGTTCTCCAGAAACATCGGCTCAAATTGCTGGATCCACCTTATAGCCAAACAGGACAATATTGAACTCTTCTAAGGCCAGGTCTACACTGCACCATTAAATCGGTTTAATGGCCGATATACCAATTTAACGCTGTATCCGTTCACACGACGTCATCATTAATATCGAGTTAACCGCCCCTTAATCGATTCGGAACTCCGTCCCCAACGAGAGGAGTAGGCGCTAAATTCGATAGTGGAAACTCGGATTAGGGTTCGTGGGATGGAACATCGACGTTATGGGACTCCGGGGCGGATCCCAGAGTATTCAGCGACCGGTCTCTGGACACCAATCTGATACTCGGATGCAGCGGGCAGGGTAAACAGGAAAAGGCCCCCGTAACTATTTGAGATTAACATTTCCTGTGTTCCAGGCGTGGAGCTCTGATAAGCAGGCGGCTGGCGATGCCAGTCTCAAAATTCAAAAGAGCTCCCAGCATGGACCGTACGGGAGCATCTAGGCTTCGATCCTGTTATGGGGGAGACAAATCTGTTTGTACCAGCTCCGGTACAGAACAACGAAATGCCAAAATGCGGTTGATATAAGAAACTGCAGATACACAGCGCCTGTGTGACTAAGCTAACGGAAGCCGAGACTCAAAGCGACGCTCATAAAAAACAGGGGAGGGAGGGGGTCCTGAGGACACTCCAAGCTGATCCAATCAGTCCACAGCAGTCTCTGAAAATTACCACCCATTCTTGGCTGAGCTCCCAATTCTTTAGTCAAAACAAGTGTCTGCCCGTGAGTTTCACGGAACAGGCTCCTCAGTGCTTCCCACCACCACAGTGAAAAAAAGGGAAGAAAGTCAGTCCTTGACTACTTCGATGTCCACCGGCATTTGTACTGAAGCTGCTGGTAGAACACGGACGCTACAGCATCTGAACGATGCAGGTACCGCTCTCTCTCCATCTCCTCCGTCGTCTGGTGTAGACGGGTGCTGGCAGACCTGCCCAACCATCCATGAGAACCCGCCTAAATTCTCTAACATCGAGGCAACGATTGCAGCATAAGATAGGACAGAAAACAGCTAGGATAACTAGGTCTTAATCACTGGAAACGGGGGGATGAAGAATTTTGCGATCAAACACAGTTGTAGTAATTGACCTCGCTTGGGCAACTGAGTCAATTCCCTACCCTTATGGTGTCGTAAAAAAGAGTCCATGGGCCTGCCGACGCTGGCATGGGCTCCCAGGAAACGCCCTCCAACTGCCTCCCCCCTGACCTCATTGTATCTCCCTGCCGACTGTCATATGCCGCAGGCAACGCTTGCCTCCAACTGCCTTCCCCCCCGATCCTATTGTATCCACTGAACGAATCTCTGTTTTCTTATCTTGTATTCCTTACAACTTCATGACACAAATGGGGGAGGGCACGGCACGGTAAGCCAGGAAGGTTGAGGGAGGAGGAAAAGCAACGGTGCGCTTCTTGCAGGGGGCAACCCCCTGTGAGACAGGAACTGACGACGGAGCAGCAACCTGCTCATCTGACTAACACTGATCTACTATTCACTTGCACTTAGCTAGGGCAGCGACAGGTGCAAACACCACTGACCGCGTCTGACCAATCCGAACTCGGATCAGAGTGCCGGTAAATCAGGGGAAATCCCCGAGAGCTGACAGTGACATTTCCGCTTGCAAAACAATGCGGACCCCTGATCCACGACTGAACGGATGGCGACGCAGTCTAGTTCAACAAGATGAAAAGTAGCGCCGCCACTTGAACCTTATCACGAGTTACGGGGATAAGCAGTTCTAGAAAATGGCGCTGTAGTGTGAAGACAAATCAGTTTTAAGTCAGGAGCTCGTAAAGAGACAGGAAATGCCAGCATTTGAAAAATAAACTACAGGATACACAGCGGGCGGGAAGACCGTAACGGAAGACCATCACAGCTGGCCAAGACGGATGGTCATTGGAGGAGGGGGGTAATAGAGACTACAGCTACCATCCTCCACAGTTGGGTCCTCTTGAAACTATTTGCATTTTTGGCTGCGTTGCGCCAAGTCTGCAGCCTAATACAACGGTGGCTTGCTGGTTCACGACAGGAAACAAAGCTCGTACATGTTTTTATTTTTTCCCCCCTCCCAGCACGGTAAAAAAAGTTGAAATAAATAATCCTTGAGTACCTGTAATGTCACCGCCTTGTGTACCTGGCGTGAATGCTGCTGGCAAACCGGCGGCATCTGATGCTGCGCGTGAAGAGCAAGTAACGCACTACCGCTGCCCCTCCCCCAGGGGTAGACCGGCCCGTCCCAGTGATGGCTCCTGGCTGAGTGTGGCCCGGGGCTCCGGGTGAAAATGGGAATGACTTTTCCCTTTCTGACAGTGGATGTACAGAACGGCCTGTAACCTGTCTTCATGCTTAATCAGCCTGGGGCTGAAGCTTTCCAAATGCACAGAAGGATTAAGCCCCTGCCGACCAGCCTCTCTCGCTAGTTCGTAAAGAAAAGATCTGGAATACGCAATGACTGCATAGGCCCAGTGGTGGCCTCCCTCCCTCGCCTCATCTGATCTCACATACTACCGTAGTCTTATTCCATCGCATCATCTTATAATGATCAAACATCATGGCCAACCTATGGGTGGGGAAATGCTGACCTGTGACGCCCAGGGTGCTGGGACTAGCAATGGGCTCGTTACTCACCCTACACGGCGCGGCAGGTTCCTTTTTTCTCCAGATCGTGGAACACTGAACACGCGGGGAGGCCAAGACTGGCGGGCTGTGCACTGTCCGTACAACGATTTTAAAAAACTAAACCTAATTGAAGACCAGAACCTGAGGCGACACTGTATCTCTAATTCTTAGCTGGACGACTCATCATGTTTCATTTTACTTTTTCTTAACCGAGGCTAGGAGACTCGACTCAGTTCCGCAAGTAGGTTAATCCCCATGTTTTCCCTTCAAAAATTTTACCAGCAGGGTTATTACTCCTTCTGTTCCCGCTTTTTACTGGTGAAGTGTTAAACAATTAGAGGCGAGATGGGTTAAAGGAGATAAAGTATTCTGCTGTCCCTATGACAGTAGTCAACTGTAACCACATCTAACCACAACCGCAGTGAAGCAGGGGAGAGGTAGCGGAATATTTTATTTCACATTCAAAACCCAAGTAAGCCAGCTCTATCATAATCACAACCCTCAGAATTCACTCATTGGTTAGATAAACCTGCACCATGTGAAAGCTCTAATGCTCTTCAGTGCTGCAGAAATTCGCACTCTAATCAGTAGACCTAATCACTACAAAGGAGGGTGACATTGTAAGTAGCTCTGCTTTCAGGATTTGACATTTACTTTGAACTAACTGTTCCATTTTCTCTCTCTCGTGCTGTGGGTGGTAGGGAAGGAAACTGAATAGGCGTTCCGTGAACCATTAAAAGATAACACCACCGGTGTAGAGCATCCTAAAAGACAACCGGACGCTAGAAGGCCAATGAGAAAGTGCAAATGAAGTTTTCAAACGAACTCGGCTGAGGTGTTGAGTGAGGTAACGGTGGGATAAAGGCGGGAGCCTCAGCACAGCCCCCAGTCCGTCTCCATGATCCCCCCGACCCTGAAGGCTGAAGTTAATTGTTGGTGGCACAGGGGGGTTCTGGGTAGATGTCATCAGTCAATTCCTTGCCCGGAAATAACATCACGAGATCATGAAAGAGATACAGACAGTGCCCTTTCGCCATTTTGCTCCTGGAGCCTTGCAGAAACAAATACTACGGGCAGCAGATCTGACTAAGAATGAGAAGGAGCGGCGGCTTTTTTTTTTTTTTTTTTTTTTTTTTTTTTTTTTTTTCTTTTTTGTTTTTTTTTTTTTTTTTTTTTCCCTGTCACCTATTTTGTGGTACTAGAAAACATGCCGGTGGGAGACAGAGGCGATGGACGACTGGTCGAGCGGCCTTGAAGAAACTGAAATAGAAAAAAATACACAGAAACTACGAGACCAGGAAAAACACACCAGTTACCAGTGAGTGACGATCCGGCTCGAAAAAAAAACAGAAAAAATATTGCTTTCTATTGTGCGTTTGTTGTTTTGTGGGTGGTGGGGGTGCAAAAATGATCAGCC
>NC_133775.1:103486933-103511862 GCF_003597395.2 Chelonoidis abingdonii
GACCATGGACGCACAACGCCGAATTACTGTGCCTAGTGTGGCCGCATGAAATCAAATTTATATCATCAGTTTTATAAAACCGATTTTAGCTAATTCGATATTATCCCGTAGTGTAGACGTGGCCCAAGTCCTAACCCAGTGCCTAAACCACATGGCATCCTTTCTATTTTTGATCAGCAGAGCTGCAGCAGACTGTTCCATACCCTTAACAGCTCTAGAACTTTAGACTAACTTCCAGCAGTGCTGGGGTTCTTGTTACAATACGATAGTCTTAAGGCAAACATCATTACACTGATCTCTCAATATCTCTCTCCCCTCCTGCAACTCTGCTGCATGTAGCACTGCCACTAATTGTCTCCTCTTCTAGTGTGCCACTACCTTCTTCTGCTATCTCTACATCAAAACCACCACCCACAGCCCTTTAACAAAATGTAACTGTGAAATTAACATTTCCTTAAACTCAATTTGAATTTCCTGGTACTCATCCAAACTCTGGGGAAAGTAAGAATTTCACAAAACTATAAAAGATTATTTAAACAGTTTTCCAGGTTTTATCATTTTTCATGCAATTCTTCTCCCCTCCTTTTAAAAAAATACACAGCAGCACACTGGATTCCATCTGTGCCTTTCAGCAGTAGTTCTAGCTCAAGAAAGGCACGATTCCAATCTCAGAAATTGCCCTCATGGGACCTCTTGTCAGAGCTGCTGGAGTCTGGTCCCTTTCACCCCTAAGGCAAGGAGGACATTTGAGGCTTCTGTTGTATTGTACCACTTCATATCATTAAATGCCACCTGTTTTCTCTCCTCTGGAGCCAAGTTCAATAGGCATTTCATGTGAAAGATTAACAAGAATAGGGGAAGTGGGAAGACAAGGAAGGAAATCTACACAAGACAGGTTGCATAGTGGTTTCCTCCAACTGTGATTTAGGGTGGCTTTTCTTTTTATATTCTTGGCCTCACCTGCTTTTTGTTGTTAGTTTTGGTCTGTTCTGGGATTATCCAGACCACTATCCAGTTTCAGCTTCTTAATTTCTCATCCATATTTTCACCTGATGTTGAGCATATTTTCTGCCATTTCCCTGCAGCTCACTGGCTTTAATGTGGTTGCAGATCCGATGTCACAATATGTTGATTTGCTTTAGTAATTGCATTTGTCCGTGTACTTTGTTCTTTTCCCCTCACTTCCATTGCTAGCGGAAACGTTCGCCTCTCAGAGCAACACAGCGATGATGCAATTTGTCTGGTCAGTCTGGTGTGCTGGAGCAACAAGCAATTACTTCACTCCTGCAAAGACTTATTAGCACTCAGTGTGTGCGCATGACTGACCACAAACCACCACCTCCCAGCTGACAGCACAGGCACTAGCACGAGTGCCCTGATGTGCAGCGCCGTCCTTAGGATTTATGGTGCCCTAGACGAGATTATTAAACTGGTGCCCCTGTGCCTGATCTGCTGTTAGCAACACAAATATAAGCATACAGTACTGGAAAACTTGCCACATTCACGTTATAAAAACCAGTTTAACTTAATTAAGCACACAGTAATGCTGATGGACTAGCACTAAAGTAGCAGCACTATAGAAAAAATTCTGAATTGCCAGAATGATGCAAATATAATTTTTTAAATTTGTCAAAATTTTATTGGAAATTTATATGAAGAGGTATTGAAACAAAGATTTGTTTTTAATTAAAAGCAATCTTTCTGGCTTTTTTGGCTGCAAAATCAGTAATAATGTCTCGTATGACAAAGACAAAGTCGTGTCTTGTTCAATTGCAAGAATAGCAAGACCAGTTAAGCGTTCCTGACTCATTGTAGAGCGGAGATAGTTTTTAATGAGCTTTAGTTTTGAGAAACTCAAGTTCTCCTGATGCTACTGTTACAGGAATTGTCAGTAGAATACGAGTGGCAATGTACACATTAGGATATATGTCAACAAGTTTGCAGGTATGAATAAACTGTACAATGTCCATCACTGATTTTTGCATGTGGCAACATTGAACGACAGTGTACTCAATTCTTCGTACAGTTCAAGTCCATTTAAAATCAAAACTATCACCGTGCTTCAGAAGGCTCTCTAGGGTCTTGCACTAGGTCATTAGGGCTCTTGTTTTCCTATTTCGTTGAATTTAGTGGTGTCATACAAAAATCCAAACTGTTCATGGGTACTTGCAAGGTATTAAACCTTTCAGTCACCAGCAGATACTGCTTTATCCATCACAACATTAAAAATTCAACCTCAAATTTCTTTTCTGAGATCGTCTATGGCTCATCTGCTCCTTGCATATTCTATTTGCGTTTTTTCCTTGAAACTCATGTCACATTTGCACGTGAAATTTTGGTTCTACACCGAGTGCCTGTGCAAGCTCTCTGCTGCCAACCTGTGCTTCTTTGAAATCACATGTTCTCTGTATTTCCTAAAAAAGTCCTGTGGTGTGTTTAGCAAGGTAAGTGTTGAATCATTAGCTGCATCATTGGGCTCTGCTGCTTACAGCTGAGATTTTAACAAGAATGTCAAAGCCATATTAGCGACAGGTTAGAAACTTGAAGCAGATTTCAGAGGCCATGCAGTGTGCTTCACTTTAGCTTTTGAGGCCTGGTCTCAGCCGAAATAGCAACTGATGCTTCATGCTGAACTTCCTCAGACTTATATCTCAGACTATTGTTATTAGCTGAGGTCTTGGCCACCGGTCCTGCTCAGCCCACTGCCAGCCTGGGCTTCCTTGGGGGTCCCCAGGCCAGCAGCAGGTGCTGAGTGGGGCGAGGCAGCCTGGCCGGTATCCAAGCAGCTGGCAATGGTGCAGCACCCGGAACCCCAGAGCAGTGATGGGCTGAGCCGCTCAGCTGCCGCTGCTGCATACCATCAAAAAATCAGCTCACCTGCCACCTTTGGCACATGTTGCCGTAGGTTGCTGACCCCTGCTTTATACACTAGTAAGGAGATGAGCATATTACAGTTGTTGGAGGGCTCTTAGCAGGAGTAACAGGCTATAGGAAAGTCAGTCAACATTTTTTGTTTCTCTGATGAAAACTGCCCACTCCCTGCCTCAAACCAAACCTGTCACTAATAATTGTCAACAACTTAATTTTCTGTTTTTTGGCTAAGATATTGATTTTTTTTTTAAAAAAATATTGAAATTGATTCAGGATTGTTAGCAAGAATTTTTTGGCAAACAAAGTTGTTAAATGACAATCTAAATGGCAACACAGTACTGCTTTCATGCTTGCTCACCCCCAGCCTGCTGGTCCAACAGCTGCAGTAGAGGAGGAGATAGGTGGAAAACTGCAGGACCCCAAAATCCACCTCTTGGGGTGCAGAGTGGCAACAGCAGCAGCAAACCCTCAGGTCCAATCACACGCCAATGGGCACCACCACCAGCCTTAACAGACCATGGTGAAGTTAGCACAGCATCTGATCTCAGGGACAAGGCACCCATGGAGCCACAGCAGCTCATCCTGCCCTGTGCAGCTCCCCCCGGATGAGATGGATTGCTGGCAGCTGCCAGCCCAGGGGAGAGCACTCCCCAGCTAGGGTGGCCAGATCCAGATGTCCTGATTTTATAGGGCCAGTCCCGATATTTGGGGCTTTGTCTTATATAGGCACCAATTACCCCCACCTAGAGTGACCAGACAGCAAGTGTGAAAATCAGGACAGGGATGGGGAGGGGGGAAAAGGAGCCTATATAAGAAAAAGACCCAAAATTGGGACTGTCCCTATAAAATAGGATATCTGCTCACCCTACCCCAATCCCCCTATCCTGATTTTTCACACATCTGGCTAATCCCCAGCCCAGCCCTGTGTGACATTCCAATCCTGGCTCGCTGCCGAGGAAGTGAGTTACTTTCACTTTCATTCCTCAGCAGGCAGAGCAGCCTCCAGCCCTCCCCTGCCACCTACCCCCAGCACCTCACCAACCCAGCCCTGATGGAGGGGAGGGAGGAGAGAGAGAGAGGGATGCTCCTGGGGAGGAGGGAGAAAGGAGGGGGTGCTCCATGGGGCAGGGGGGAAGGAAGAATGGATGTTATGGGGGACAACAAAGGATACTGGTTCCAGAGCCACAGAGCCTGCTTCACCTCACCTCAGCCGGGGGAAAAGAGTCATACTCACAGGTGAGCTCCTTCCCCAGCCCTTACCCCCTCCCCTTCCCAGAGACCCCAGCCAATCCCCTCCCTCAGACTGTGCAGCATTCTGCTCTCTTTAGGACCCAGCAGCCCTGCTCTTACATGCTCCACTGCTTCCCGTCTGTCTGGGCTACCTGCAGAGTGGTGCCCCCAGGCAGAGTGGTACCCTACACGGCTGCCTATTCTGCCTATGGCTAAGAACAGCCCTGCTGATGTGACCCAGATACATATAGAACAACAATCAGAGTTAAAGCACAAGAACAACAGAAAGGTAGAAGATACACTGGCACTCCTGCAAAAGCCTGGAGGACAGGATCGATACGTTTTAGGTATATTTCAACTTTTTAAAGAAGTCTTCCGTCACTCAGAATTATAATTCGTGAAAAGAACCTGTTCTGTCTTGGAAAGCCAGAGGCTATTTAGTGTAGTGACTTTAGGTTTTGATCAGACCACGCCTCTCTTACCTGGTATATTCAGTAAGCATGAGAATTAAAAGTATGTAACAGCAGACATTAACCCCAGGTCTCTGTGTAAGCCAAGTTAGACACACCCAAACCCCAGGGCAGGGCATACATAACTTTGCTGGTGGTGTACTCATATCTGGAAGTGGGTTCTCCCTTCCAGTCTCTCCGTCAGAGAGCACAGTGCTGCTATATGTAATCACACCACAGTAACATAGCAGACCATCACTCACCCTTTAAAGATATCACACACCCGCAATGAACACAAATAGATAGGGAGCTCTGGCTGTAATTACCTATGGGGAGGGTACGCCTACTCACTTGATTCAAGAGCAGTTACTGTCACACCATATGAGCGCAGCAACGTAACCACAGAGTGATTTAACTGAGGTATCACTAACAGGTCTAGTTCACATTCCTGGGTGTCAGGGGAGGGTAATTTAACAGAGGTCTGTGCTATGTTTTACAGATTATCCTTGCCTCTCTACCTAAAAATACAAAACATTTCAGCTTTGTTACAGAGAGTCTAGCCCTTGTACAGAATTCTCCCCTCCACATACCCCAATCTCTTACCTCTTGCTTCCTCTCCCTTGTCAAGTAAACTATTTTTGGGGTCTCAGCCAGAGGGTCTACACATGCTACAATCTCACCTCCCAACTGCAGACCCTGGGCGTATGAAATCGAGACAAGCACACCATTGACTAGAGACTGTTGAAATTTTTGAAAAAAAAAAAAAAAAAAANCTTCCTGACTCTGGGTTGGAAAAATGAAAGGTCCTTGTTTCAGTGGGGTTTGTTAATTAGGTGCACCGTCAATGTCAGGGAAAGAGCAGCTCTAAAACAGCATTTTAAAAAGATCAGTAGAGGCTGAAGAGTGACGTAAACCTTTTAATTGAGAATGCCCAAGGGGAGAAATTACTGCTAGTAGATTCATCGGTTCCGTGGCCAGGAGGGGCCAGTGTGATCATCTGGTCTGATCCCCTGTATAGCACAGGCCAAAGAACTGCCCCATAATAATGCCTAGAGCAGAGCTCTTAAAAATATCCAGACTTTTTTTTAAAAATGGTCAGTGATGGCAAATCCACTACAATCCTTGGTAAGTTGTTCCAATGGCGAATTACTTTCACTATTAATTTTACGCCTTATTTCCAGTCAGAGGTGAAAGTAAGCCGGTCCAGTACAGTGTACTGGCAAGAGCCAGTGCGCCGTGCTGGACCTCACCAGCTTCTGCACTGCGGGCAGCCCAGAGCCCTTTGAATCTCTGCCGCGGCTCTGATGGCTGGCCTGGGGCCAGGATTTAAAGGGCTCGGGGCTCCCCTCAGGAGCAGGAGCTCTGGGCCCTTTAAATCCCTGCTCCAGCCCCACAAAGCTCGGGATTCCCCCTGGTAGCCGGAGCCCCGGGCCCTTTAATTTGACCCTGAGCCCCGGGGGGCTCCCAGCCACCTCTTCAGCTGGGAGCCCTGGTTGATTTAAAGGCCCTGGGTCTCCCATCACAGCCGATGCCCCAGGGCCTTTAAATCTTGAGAGGCCCCATCTCTTCCGGATGAGGCCACGCCACCCTCAGGACTCTGGCAGTACTGGTAAGTCCTGTAAGTTACTTTCACCCCTGTTTCCACTCTGACTCTGTCAGTTAATGCGAAGAGCGTTTTCCCCAAGGAAGTTGAGAAGGGTAGAGTGTTGAACAGTAGGTGCCAGGTCATTGGTAAGTATATATTGAATCAGACTCGTGCAACAGGTTGCAGTGGCTGCTTTTCTTCTATTACAGCCACTGCGGCTCTCTGTCATTCATCGAGGCTTAAACTGTGAAAGTTATGAGAACCCATAAATCCTCTAGTTCTTGTTCTGTGAAGTTCCTAGGACTAGTACCATCACTTTGCCGTTCTAGGCTGCCTGTTAACCCCCTCCCCCTGACAATTTTAAACTGAACGCAATCCATTGAGACTTCGCAACAGAATCCATTGTACATGCTGCTGCCAAGGTTCTTGAAGGGTATCAGTTCACTCTACCACGAGGCCACTTCAGCATGCCATGGCAGCGAACAAAAAAGCATTGGTTAAATAAGTCCACATAAAAATCAAACCAAAACTCTTGCAGCTGCAATTAGCTCAAACACTATCAAAAGGAAACTATGGTTATCCAGAACTAATGCAGAAATGAGGTAAGATCTGCCTTAACTTGGGGTTGCAGTCTGAAGTTTAAGTCAATCTGTAATTGGGCCTGTCTCATCATTTTATCTAAAGTCTCCTGCCTATGAACATTTTGGAGTCAACTGATGCATTAAAAAGAAACCACAGTTACTCCTTACAACATAATCTAATAAAATTACTCTACTCTCAAGCCTTTCCCATATAGCCAACTTTAATGAAGCGCACATAGGTATATTAAAGCCTTTTAGGTTACTAACAGTCAATTTTGTTATCACCAGTGAGAAACTGGACTAATCTCTAGCTAAATTCAGCACTCAAACCTACAGTTTTACCATTTTGTTGGATTTTTCTCTCAATCGGTCTGATTCACATGGAGAACCTCTGTGTGGGTGTGCGCTGACAATAGTCATTTAACACTGACCAGTTTCTGAACTGCTTATTTAACTTTTTACCTCCATTTGTTTTTGTAACAACTCTGCATTGGTCCAGGACTGTTGCCTGATCCTTGCCTAGTGACAAGTCAAGCTGGATGTGATTTAAGCATACCCAGCCTCTCTGGAATACTCAGTACATGCTGCGTGGCATCTCCAGCTCCTCAGGGAAGAGAGTTTTGGAATATCAGTCTCTAACAGCAAACCTGTTTACATGGTGTTGCCACACATCAAGTCTGCAGACTGATCCTTTCCTCTCTGATAGGAATTGTAAAGTAGGACATGCTTTTAGCTGCGACAAGCAGTGTCTTGCTCCAAATAGACTCTTTGTGGAGGTTCGGGTTGGCATAAATCTCTCCTCTCTCTCCTTCCACCTCACCCCCCATCCAGACTTGTGTCCCAAGGTATGAAGAATGCTTCAGAAGTGAGTATTTCAGTTTATTTAGCATGGCCAGAGTATACAGTACCTGACTTCTGGACATAAAGATACAGGCTGAACCGTGTTGCAACTGTAACCTGTGATGCAGGTAGCTCAGACATCATCAAGGCTATTCATGGGCGCTGAAAATTCAGTACATTCTCACCTCTAGAATTCTGATAGGAGCAGCAGCTAGGAGCAGCAAAATTCTGGGCACCATCTTCAGTTCAGTTAGTCAACACCAAGACTCCTAGGCTCTTTAAATAGCGTTTTAAAATTCTTGTTCATCCCACATGCATGTTGCAGCTCAGGCAAAGCGCAAATAAGTGTACGGAATGGCAAGTAAAAGCTGTAAAACTGATTTTGTGGGACTTGCTTCTTGAATTGCAAATGGTGGTGGGATTTGCCCGTCTCAAGGATTTTTTGAGGGTTACAGGGAAAGCAGAGAAACTGAACATGTGTGCTCATGTCTACCGCCTCTTCCTAGCACAATCTTGAATTCCACACTGGGAGAAAGGGAGGAGACTGACGAAGATTTAAGAGAGCACGAATTGTTAAGTGGGGTGTCTGCTTTTCATATTGGGTTAACTTCTGGCAAGGACAGATAGGGCCTGACTCTTTGCCTATTAAAAGTAGGTGCCTCCAATTGTTTGCCTTATCCTAGTTCAGGACACGACTATTGTACAATCAGAACTTCTTTTTTGAGTGATTGCCCATGTCTATTCCACAATAGGTGTGCATGCTTGGTGTGTGCACTGGTGCTGGAAGTTTTTCCCCTAGCAGTACCCGTAGGGGGGGAGTGCCCCCCGCAACCCCTGGAGTGGTGCCTGCCTGGCGCTGTATAAGGGGAGCTGCACCCCCCCCCCCACACTCAATTCCTTCTTGCTGCCAGTGAAGGTGTGTCGGAACTGCTCTGCTCCAGCTTTGCTGTAGCTTGTCCCCAGAACTGTTCATTTGTTCAGCGTTAGTACCTGTAGTCAGTTAGCTGTTTAGTTAGTAAGTGAGCCTGGGCCAGAGCGTGCCCCCCATCCCGGATTAAAGTCATGCAGCTCTTGCAGACGTTCTGTGCCAAGGAGCAACCCGCCTGCAGGCTGTTTGCGCTGCTTGGGAGAAACCCATATCCGCGAAAGGTGCAAGATTTGCAAGTCGTTTAATCCTCGGACCAAAAGAGAAAGGGAGACTAGGCTCCAGGCCCTCATCATGGAGTTATCTCTGGCCCCGACCCCGGCATGCCACTTGGAACCAGTACCTGGCACCATGGCGTCAGCACACGGAGCCCCTCTGGTACCATCGATCAGTCGACACCGTTCCCCGTCCACGGGGCATGCCAAGAAGGCCAGGAAGACTCCATCTTAGCAGCACTAAGGGAAATCTGGGACAGAGGCTAAGCCCATGTCGGGCAGTCCTTGATCCCCACCGGGCCCCAGGCCTCCAACTCAAGTAGAGCGGAGTAGTGTGACCCCTTCGGAACAGGCCTCTCTGGATGCCTTCCATGCCTGAAGCCTTCCAGGCAGCCCAGGGTGTCAAGTCCATGCCAATGCCTGGAGCACCGCCAATGTCAGCCCTGCGCTGCAGACACAAGCCACCGCTGGGATCCCCGCAGCTGCCTCTGGTCCAGTACCGGCCTTGGTCGAGGGAACGTTCCCGATGCCAGTTGCTGCTTGGGGCAGAATCCAGGTGGATCACCCTTGACGCCAGCCAGACTGTCTGGCTGCATTCCATCCAGCTGGGACTTGCAGCACCACTCATCCTCAAGGAGTGAATATCGACTGGACCACGGCAGGCGTCGCCGTCAGTCCTCGTCTTGGAGAGGGTACTGCAGTCGATCACGACACAATCGTTGACGCAGTTCCCGCTCAAACAACTGCTTCATGTCTCCGCCAAGACATTGCAGCCTCAGGCATCGATCGCTGGTGTCTCGCAATCGTAGGTCCGCCCGTTGAGGCTGTTTGTGAAGCAGCTATTACTGTTGGTACCAGTCCTCCATGTCGAGATTGCAGTCCTGTGGCTGTCATAGATCCTGGCACCACCACTTCTCCCAGTCCAGGGATAGTAGCAGATCTTATGCCAGCCCGGGCAGCCGACCTTGCCCATGCCACAGTAGGTGCAGTGGCATGGCAAGCCGAATGGTACTAGTGGCACCATGCCCAGAGTCTGGTCAGGTGGTGGACCCTCTGGTGCTGGCTGACATCCAAAGCACTGCGCTGGGCTCTTCGCCCTGCCTGGAGGAGTCGATTGTGGCTACACCCCCTATGTCCCTCAGGACCCACCAAGAATTCTTAATGAGGGTGGCAGCAAGCCTACACCTCCAGGCAGAGTAGATAGAGGAGCCCTCGGACTCCCTGTTTAATGTGTTGTCCCCATCGGCACTGGGTATGGTGACCTTGCCTCTCCTTGAAGGGGTGGCTAAGATTTCAAATGCCTGAGGCAAACACCAGCCTCGTTGGCCCCCATCTCTGAAAATGCAGAACATAAGTACTTTGTACCCCCTGTACTTGTATATTCACCTGGCACCCAACTCCTTGGTGGACAAGTCGGTCAACCATAGGGAACATCAGCCAACCCCAAAGAACAAAGACTCTCAGAGACTGGACTCTTTCGGAAGGAAAACTAATTCATCTTTGAGCTTCCATTATGAGTGGTGAACCATCAGGCTCTCCTGGGCCTGTACAAATTCAGTCTGTGGGGCTCCCTGCCTAGGTTTGAGGACTCCCTCCAGGAGCGCAGTAGGTAGTCATTTAAGGCACTAGTGGAGGAAGGGAGAACGACTGCTAGGGCATCCCTGCAGGCAGCCTCAGATGCCACGGACTCGGCCACACGGTCAATGGCCCCCGCAGTGTCCACAAGACAGGCATCTTGGCTCTTCTCTGGGCTGTCCAGTGAGGCACAGTCTTTCATGCAGGATCTTCCATTTGATGGGAAAGCTCTGTTTGCAAAGGAAACAGATCTGAGGCTGCATGGCATGAAAGACTCCCGCACGACCCTCCAGACTCCGGACCTCTATGTCCTGGCTCCGGCAAAACCTAAATTCAAGCCGCAGCAGGGTCCCACCCAGGCCTCCCATAAGAAGCAGTGGGACTATAAGAGATGCCCTCACAGGCAGTCTCTGCCTGGATCCTCCAGCCTGGGTCCTCCAAGGGCAAGCAGGCAGGGAAAAGGCCTTTTTGACGGGATGCTCGGGGGCACCCGGCCAGTCTTCATCAGGGATCCACCCCCTATAAAGCTTCCCTTCTCCAACTGGTTGTGTGCTTTCCTCCCAGAATGGTCGTGACTAGCCTCGGACCGATGAGTCCTCCATACCATTTCCTGGGGCTACACCTTCCAGTTTACTTCCTCTCCGCCCATCCACCCCCGCCCCTGTTCTTCTTGGGGGGGATCTCTCGCACAAAGCTCTGCTCGAGAAGGTCGTCGGGCGGCTCCTAGGGCTAGGAGCGATAGAGGTGGTGCCCAAGGAATTCATGGGCAAGGGGTATTACTTCTGTTGTTTCCTCATCCCAAAGGCAAAAGGAAGGCTAAGGTCCATCCTGGATCTCCGAGGCCTGAGGTGAAGCTCAGTTCTGCATGGTCTCCCTGGATCCCGGGGACTGGTACGCTGCCCTTGATCTACAGGATGTATATTCCACATATTGGAGGGCACAGTAGCTTCCTCTGTTTCGTGGTGGGACAGAATCATTACCTATTCACGGTCCTTCCATTTGCTCTGTCCACTGTCCCCAGGGTGTTTACAAAATGCATGTCAGTGGTAGTGGCCTACCTCAGACAGTGAGGGGATCCAGATATTCCCCTATCTGGACGATTGACTTGTCAAGGGGACCTCCCAGTCACAGGTGAGGGATCACGTGGTGCTCTTCCTGTCCACATGTACCTCCTTGGGCCTCTTGGTAAACAACACCAAGTCCACGTTAGTCCCAGTCCAACACACAGAGTTTATCAGGGCACTTCTGGACGTAGAATCGGCCAGGACCTCTCTCCCACCAGACAGGTTCAAGACTGAAAGATCTCATAGACTCAGTCACAAGGTTCCTGGTGACAACAGCCAGGGTTTACCTGGAACTCTTGGCTCACATGTCAGCGTGCACGTACGTGGGCCATCACACCAGACTCGGGCTTTGGATGGCCTTGAAGTTCTCCCAGGCCATGGACAGGATGGGCAAGGTCCTCACTGTGCTGGATTTTGTGATTGTCTCCCTACAGTGATGGTCTGCCCCAAACAGCATGCCCCAAGGGGTCCCGTTCAGTGATGGGGCCCTGTCATTAGAGCTTGTGTCCGATGCGTTGGACCTGGGTTGGGGGGCCCATGGTCTGTGGTCGGCTCAAGACCTGACCCTACATGTAAACATCAGGTTGCTCAGGACTGTGCGGCTGGCATGTATGGCCTTCTGCTCGCACCTAGAGGGCAAAGTAGTCAGGATCCTCATGCACAACATGGACTCGATGTTCTATATCAACAGGCAAGCCGGGTCCCGATCCCCTGCTGCGTAGCCCTCAGACTGTGGGACGTCTGTGTAGCCCACGACATCCACCTGAAGGCCTTCCACCTGCTGGGTGTCCGGAACGAGAGGGTGGATCACTTGAGCAGGGACTTTCCTCACAACATGAGTGGTCTCTCCACCTGGAAGTGGCCCACTGGCTCTCCCGAAGGTGGGGAACTCCCCAGGTGGACCTATTGGCGACTCGGCAGAACTGGCGATGCCCCCGGTTCTGCTCCGGGTGTTGGGAGGGGAGGCTAGGGAGGGTGCTATCTCCGATGCCTTTCTCCTGTCCTGGTCAGACTGGCTTCTCTATGCCTTTCCCTCATTCCCCCTAATCATCAGGGTCCTGGAGAAGATAAGGTCGGACAAGGCCTGGGTCCTCCTGATTGCTCCAGCAGGGCCCAGGCAACATTAGTATGGGACCCTCCACTGTGGCCGTTGCCGCTCCACCTGGACCTGCCCTCATGTCTCGTGGAAGGTGGCCTTCCTGTTTGCAGTCACGTCAGCCAGGCAAGTCACCAGAGCTCAGAGCCCTGACTTCCGAGCTCAGCTGAGCGTGTGAGGGGCCAGCCGATTTCCACTCGGAGGCTGTCGAATTGGATCACTTCGTGCATCTGTTCCTGTTATGAACTGGCAGGTGTTCCCCCGCCACCTATTGTGAAGGTGCACTCGACTCGGGCGCAGGCCTCTTCGGCTGCCTTTGTGGCCCACATCCCCATCCAGGACATTTGTAGGGCCCCCATGTGGTCTTCAGTTCAAACGTTCACTTCACACTATGTGATCATTCCCCAAACCAGGGATGACGCTGGGTTCGGCAGAGCCGTCCTCCATCCTGGGAACTTGTGAATGCCTACCCACCTCCAACAGATGTAGCTTGGAATCACCTACTGTGGGATACACGAGCAATCACTTGAAGAAAAGACAGTTACCTTTTCTGTAGCTGGTGTTCTTCGAGATGTGTTGCTCATGTCTTTTTCCATATACCACCCTCCTTCCCCTCTGTTGGAGTTGTCTGGCAAGAAGGAACTGAGGGTGGGGGGAGCACACAGCTCCCCTTATACTGCACAAGGCAGGTGCCACTCCAGGAGTTGCGGGGGGTGCTCCCCCCTACAGGTACTGCTAGGGGAAAAACATCCAGCACCGGTGCACAGGGTGAGCACGCACACCTACTGTGGAATAGACATAAGCAGCACATCTTGAAGGACACTAGTAACAGAAGAGGTAACTGTCTCTTTCACAGCCACACACCCCCATCACCTGCATACTTCAGGTGAGGGGATTTAGTGTGTGCATATGATCAGTGCACATGCATGGTGTGTGGGGGGGTTGTACATAGGTGAGGGGCCATTATCTGTAAACTTGAGGTAGGTAAAAGTGTGTGTGTGCAGGAGGGAATGCTGGGTTGCCGGAGTTCACTGCTGTATTGTGAAGCCTGGACTGTTAATATGGAAAGA
The DNA here is from genome assembly GCF_003597395.2 of Chelonoidis abingdonii. Taxonomy (NCBI): domain Eukaryota; kingdom Metazoa; phylum Chordata; order Testudines; family Testudinidae; genus Chelonoidis; species Chelonoidis abingdonii. The sequence continues at coordinate 103,500,435 of NC_133775.1, forward strand.
TTTCTGCTTCTTCACAATGCTGGGATGGAATTTTGTATCTGTGCATTGTCCTACGGAGCCTTGCATAGCCAACAGGGAACTAGAGAAATCCTTGTTTCATATGCTGCTGTGTGGAGCAGGCTCCCTAGAAATGTCTGCGTGCTTGGAGGACGGGGGGAGGATAGTTTCATTCCGGAAGGATGACTCTCCTTGTACTAAGTTGGGCCAAAGTTGAAAGCTTGCCTCTAACATATGCTCTGATTGTCGTACACCAGCGAGAAACAGGCTCAGCGCTTAGAGCTGTTCCAATGACAACAAGCACCGCTGTAATTAGAGCAGGAAACTGTGACTTCTGAGGTCAAACAGCTAGATTTTAGGAATGGCTCCAGATTGCTAGGCCTGCTATTAATTGGCGAGACTTGGCTGCCACATTGGGATTGGGTCGCCAGGTAGAAATGAGTATAACTGGGCTTAGAACCAGTGGCTGCTGCCAATTAAACTGACCTAATGAGCTAAAAGACTTGTGTATAAACAGAGAAGTATGAGCATAATACAGTCAAAACTCCTGACTTGGGATAACTCCAGGCTTTGAGTAAACAGTGACTTGCTTCTCCCCTCCCACCCCACCCCGTTTGTAGCTGAGATTTAAACTAAAAATGCCTCATGCCCGTGTTATGTGGACTCATGGTACAGAGCTGCACATCTAAGACACTACCAAGTTCACACACATTTGTGCATGTTCCTTTAGCAGGTGCAAAATACCCACCCGTGGGGGTTTCCCAGATAAAGAAGGAAGTTCTGTGAAGTAGCTGAGTGCAACTATAAATAACAAGAAGCCTAGTTAAGTTATGCCTGAAGCCATCACCCCTGCTGGGAAAAGCCTCCATAAGGAGAAAAAGGAAAAAAAAATTATTAGGGTTGTTTTGCAACTCTTGTCTCTTCAGATCCCAACCCTTCAATCTGGTTTGCGGAGCAGTGCTGTAGCTATGGCAGTGTCTCTAATGGGCACTTCACAGATCTTCAAGGTGGGTCAGTCCGTCTCCTGAGGTAATCTCAGTATACAACAGATGGACAGACCAAAATTAGGGGAATAAGATCACCAAACTAGTGAGTTTTTTTAGATAAATGAACTAGAGCCTGGAAGAATAAGGATGAGGCAGGGGCCTTGTGGATCAGTTCAGGGAGAGAGCATGTGTAGGGGGCCATGTGCAAGAAGGCATAGAGAGATGGTGTCTAACAAGGACATGAATAAGAGCATTAGGCAGTAGCGTGTGCTCCAGTAATGTTACTGCTCTGGGTAAGTTTTTTGTGTTTTGCTCTATTGGACTGTGATAATTTTGTTGCCAAAAAAAGTACAAATTTATGTTATGCTGCTTCACATCAATATTTGTGCAAGGAGATGAGTTGGTAATCTTCAGGTCTTGTCCCCATGGAGTGGTACAAATGACAGGCCTGTAGCACCAGAGAAATACAAATACAGTGCCCTGGTGAAAGGTCCCAGTCCACTTCATCTTCCTTGTTTCCTCTCCCTCTAAAAAGGGGTTGTGGTAAGGAAGAGGTTCTGTGATTTCTATCAGGATACTGGCCCTGGACCGTTTACCATCTTTAATATAGACATCTAGCTAGTAGATGCCTGAAACATAGTCATAGAACTATATTGTTTGGAAGGGACTTTGAGACATCCTCATATCCAGCCCCTCCTGTTGAGGCAGGACCAAGTGAACTTAGACCAGACCCAACAGCTGTTCATTCAATCTCTTCTTAAAATCTCCCATGATAGGGATTCCACAACCTCCGTTGGAAGCCTATTCCACAGCTCAGCTACCCTTAAGAGTTAGAAAGTTTTTGCTAATATCAAACCAAAGTCTCCCTTGCCACAGTTTAAGCCCATTACTTCTTGTTCTACCTTCAGTGGACATGGAGAATAATCGATCACTGTCCTCTTTAGAACAGCCCTAACATATTTGAAGACTCAGTCTGCTTTTCTGAAGACTAGACATGCCCAGTTTTTTTTAATCCTCCCTCATGGATCAGGTTCTCTAAACCTTTATCACTTTTGTTGCTCACCTCTGGATGCTCTCGAATTTATTCACATCTTTCCTAAAGCAGGTCGGCCAGAAGTGGGCACAGTGCTCCAGCTGAGGCCTGACCACTGCCACGTAGTGCGGGATGGCTACCTCCTGCATCTTACATGTGACACCTGTTTATACACCCCCAGAATATTGGCCTCTTTTGCCCATGCATCAGTCTCATTTTTGGCTCAGCTTCAATTTGTGATCCACTAGAACCCCCAGATTCTCTTCAGCAGGGCTGCCACCTAGCCAGTTAGTTCCATTTTATAACTGTGCCTTTGGATTTTCCATCCTAAGAGCAGGACTTCGCACTTGTCTTTATTGAATTTCATCTAGTTCAATTCAGACTAATTCTCCAATTTGTCAAGATCATTTTAAATTCTGATGCTGTCCTCCAGAGTGCTTGCAACCCCACCCAGCTTGCCGTCATCTGCAAATTTTAGCAGCACACTCTCCATCCGTTATCCAAGTCATTAATGAAAGTGTTCAGTAGTACCTGACCCCTGCAGGACTCCATTAGGTAGGACCTTCCAGCTTGCCAGTGAGCCGTCGATAACTACTCTTTGAGTTTGGTCTCTCAGCATGAGGCCTCCCTACCCAGCGCTCCTGATGGAGGTGGGAAGGGGTCTCTGCCTGCTACACTTCTGCCCACCCTCCTGCCTGGCTGCTGCAAAGGGCTCTCTCTTACCCTGCTCTGATCTCAACCTGTGCTTTGGAGGAGATGGGGGTGACGGGGGACTCTGTGAACAAAGCCTGCCTTTGGGGCTCTGTCTAGCAGCACCGGTGCTAAGAATTATTTGGCAGTAGTGGAAAAGTAGTTTGTCTCTTCAGTTTCGCTCTGCTGGCTGCAGGCTCTGGAATGCCAGACTTGGGCTGGTTAGCATTAAGGTTTATGTGGGGGCAGCTGACCTTACAACCATAAGAACTAAAAACTTCTAATTTTTAATGAGAGCTTGAGGCAATGGCAAGCAGGTGAGTAGGCATTTCGGGTTCGGCCATAAGGTACTATGTGAAATCCATGCTCCCTTCGTTTCCTTCTGCCTTAACCCTTCCTGAAAAAATACATTCTGATAATAGCAAAGTACGTGTTTTTAGCTGATGTGATTTTTTTAGATTGATGGTGACACTTCACCAGGAAGAGACAAATTTGTTAAACCGCTTTCTTCCCTTTCTAATATCCTGCTCCTGCTGTGTTGGAATATATATGAGGAAGCCATGCCAGAACTGCACATTCCTGGAGTGGGGTTTGGGGTGGTGAGCATATAATTTGTTAGTTCTTTCTCAAGGGGAAAATCTTCAGCTTAAACAGACTTGATCAGAAAAAAATAACTTTGTGTACAAACAGCAAATGGCAGCAAAAATCTAAATTGCCACCTTGAACCATGTGTAGTGTATTTCCTGAGGGTCTGTCCTAAAGGACAGGTCTGAAACTTAAAGCAGCTGCAGCCCTGTCAACTGTCACTAAGACCAGTAATTGCAGGCGTCTTGCATCCCAGGCCCCCCAGCTGTGAGTACCTTTTCTGTGTCTAGAACAGGACTCCTGGCTGATTCAATTACTCAGTCGGACGTAATCAATAAGAGCCTTAAACCACATGGCAATTGGACAAGCAGCTTCTAATTTTTAGACTGAGCTATTGCACATTCCTACCAGATACTTTCTTGCCTTCTCTCAAGCCTATGGGTTTTCCAGAAGCAGCTACTTTGAGCTCCTCAGTTTGTGTACCTAGACAGTGGAATTCAAAAGGAGTGAGAAGCGGCAAAGAAAACTCCTGCTAACTTTAGACAAGCCAGCTGTGTTCCTTTTTAAACCTAGCTGGTCTGGAGATCTGGGACATGACCTTCTTGAAGAGCACAGTACGTCACTGGTGCGCATACAGTTACCAAGCTTTGGCTGTACCTTGTGGAGTGCTTGTCTAGAGCTTGAGCATGAAAGGTGCCATGTTGACCTGAATGTCAGCCTTGAAAAGGCTGGGAAGAGGATGGCAAACAAACACACCCCCTAATACAGGGGTTCTCGAACTGGGGTCAGGACCTCTCGGGAGTCGAGGTTATTATATGGAGGGTCGTGAGCTGTCAGCCTGCACCCCAGAGTCTGCTTTGCATCCAGCATCTATAATGGTGTTAAATATATAAAAGTGTTTTTAATTTATAAAGGGGGGGTCGCACTCAGAAGCTTGCTATGTGAAAGGGGTCCCCAGTACAAACATTTGAGAACCACTGCCCTAACAATCCTGGGCTATATTATATCATCAGATTTTCAGCTGAAGTCCCTGTTGGAAATTGGATGCGTTCTGCCTCAAATGGAGAGCATGTGCTGGCTCGTTCTCTTTGTAAAAGTAGCTTTAGTCTTACCCTCCTGGAGAAGTGTTTTTTCTTTAGTTTAAAAGCTCAAGCTTGTCTTATGTTTAAGGCTGTGTATAGCCTTGATTAAATGAGAGGGTTAAAGAGCAGGGACTCTCATCATTGGGTTGGTCCCTTGTCAAGAAGTGTGCAGCGCTTATTTTCCAGATTCCATGCCTGCGTATTTTTGGAAGAGCCCCAGCTCTGGTGTAAGTTATGTCTGTTCAGTCCTGCTCTCCCCACTGCCTTAGGAGAGGCTGGCAGGGAAGCAGAGCTAGAGGAGCAACCTCTGTTCTCTTAGCAGCCCTGCTGTGTTGCTGCAGATCTGACTCTGCAGGCACCAGTGGCCAGGCTGCTTAAAATAATTGAAAGTATTAGTTAAATGCTACCTGTTAATTGTTGTTTTAAATGCAGAATAAAGGCAATTGTGATTTTTAAATGACCTGTGAAATGTCATTTTCTAGCTATAAATTCATGGCTGACTTTTTTTGTCTTCCTAAAGCCTGTGAATTAAACTAACCAGCGATAACCGACTTCTCTCTGAGCTTGAAAGCATATGTTTGTGTTGATTTTTATGTAGGTCTTGCCAAACGGCTTTTAAAGGAAGGAGAGAAATACTGGAGGGATGGCCTAGCTGGGGCATGTAGTTCTCCTACCTGCTGGAGCAGCAGCCCCTTGAACGCAGTCCAGGCCTTCTCATCTTCAAGGTCAGAGAGTCCCCCTCTGCTTCCTTGGTGATTGTGGAGCCATTAGGTGGAAATGAAAGAGATGAGCTGATCAAACGGTCCTTGAAATGCCTTCAGGGTTTCAGCTTGAATATTTTTAATTAGCTCCATGTAAAGACTTTATTACTTCAAATAACCATGATCATAGAAGATTCTCAGTTGAATCCTTTTTTTCCCCTTATAGTGCACAAGAAGCCTCAGTAGATGCAGTTTTTACATCCAGCTAGACACCCCAAGCCACAGCTAACAGCCAGTGGAAACATCAAGTGATTATCTTTAAATACGCCTATCAGAGACCTATGAAAAGAGCGATGTATGTCCATAACGTAGAAGGCATAGAACAGCAGTAGCATGGTCAAGAGATGCTTTGCTCTAATACAGTACAGACTACTGCAGAATACCTTATCTAAAAACATCTGTCGTACCTTTGTCATAGCCGATAGGAATTTGTTCTGCAGATTCGGTAAATGACTGACTGGCATTCAGAGCCAGTAGATTATATATCAATCACTCTCTCAATTGCTCAAGATTTTTCTCCTTCTCATCCTAGTTCCTTGTTCTCGCCACCTCCTTTCAGGCAGTGGTATGACATATCATCAACCCTGTGCTGGATTTCCAACACAGCTGAGAGCTGGACCACCTTCCTGAACCCACAAGTGGCTTAATTGGCTTCAAAACGTTGCATATTTCAATCTCTCATCAACCCCCCTGATGGTTCAGTCTGAGCTAGACAATGTTGCAGTAGTGAGGGAGGTACTGACCTGGTTTGAAGGGAGGGTGGACTAGTGATGTAAAGTGCCAGAATAGAAGTCTGGAACCTCCCAGTCGAGCTACTGGCTTGTGTGACCTTTCCAAGATTTCACTTTCTCACCTGCAAAATGGGGATAGCGACCGCACAGACCGTCTGAGTAACGAATGGCCTCGTCCTGCTCCTGCTGAAGTTGTTTGGCATCACAGCAGGCCCTAAATGCCTTGCATAGCCTTGAAATGGAACTTAACTTACAAGTGAAACATTTGTAAAGTGCTTTATGGCCATTTGACAGAAGAGGGTTTAAAAATGCGAAATATTTTGTGTTCTGATAGGATATTGCAAAAAAGATGCCTCCTGCTGTAACTTGGCCTTTCCCTCCGTCTGCCTGTGAGGTATCTGGTTTCAGAGTGGTGGCTGTGTTAGTCTGTATCAGCAAAAACAATGAGAAGTTCTTGTGGCACCTTAGAGACTAACACATTTATTTCAGCATAAGCTTTAGCCCACGAAAGCTTATGCCCAAATAAATGTGTTAGTCTCTGAGGTGCCACAAGGACTCCTGGTGGTTTTTGTGAGGTATCTGCTTTGCTCCCAATTCTTGGGCTTTGTTGGTTGGTTAGAGTTAGAAGTTGTGACCTGTTCTCCTTCATATCGTTTCAGATAAATAAATCCTGGGAAGTTAATTTTTAAAAGCTTGCAGAGTGGGGTGGTGACCCAAGAGCTATGTAATTGGCTTGATAAACAGAGTGAAGTGGATATAGCTGCTGGAACTGTAACACGTGAAACGTGGCTGCTATGAACTAAGAAGATAAAACACCCATTGCATATGCGTTACTTTGGTTTTTTGATTACCGTTCACTCTGCATGAACTACATGAACAGATTTGGATTAACTCCTAGTGAACTTGACAATGGCTTTTCTTTTAAGCCTGACTTTCAGTGTAAGGGTACATATACGCAGCAGAAAAGACACCCCCACCCCACCCCCGGCAGCAAGTCTCAGAGCCTGGGTCGACTGACTCAGGTTTGCACTGCAGTGTTAAAAATAGACATTCAGGATCGGACTGGAGCCCAAGCTCAGAAACCCAGCTGGGGGGAGAGTCTTGGAGGCCAGGCTCAGGCTAGAGCTGGCCTCCAGAATATCTACACTGCTATTTTTAGCCCAGTACCTTAAGCCCAATGAGGCAGAGTATGTTGAGCTGGGCTTGGAGACTCACTGCCATGTGGGTTTTTTGTTGTGTGGGTCAGGGGTCGGCAACCTTTTGAAAGTGGTGTGCTGAGATTTCATTTATTCACTCTAATTTAAGGTCTTGCATGCCAGTAATGCATGTTAATGTTTTTAGAAGGTCTCTTTCTATAAGTCTATAATATATAACTAAACTGTTGTATGTAAAGTAAGTAAGGTTTTAAAAATGTTTAAGAAGCTTCATTTAAAATTTAAATTAAAATACAGAGCCCCCTGGACTGGTGGGCAGGACCTGGGCAGTGAGAGTGNGACAATTAACGTTTCTGGAAAAATCTGTTGCCCTCAAAATTTTCAACAAAAAGAAAAGAAAAGTTTGTTTAATTTCTTGAGAAGTGAAAACCTTTTGGTTTTCAGGGTCTCTCTCTCAGCTCTTTATGCTCCTGTTTTTCCCCACTGGGAAAAGGAGGGGGAAAAAGGAGATTTTTTTCAGGTTTTTGAACACTAACATGAAAATTTTTGTTTAATTGAAAAACTGAGAAATTCAAGTAATATTTTAAAATACAACTTTCAAAATTTTGCATAGAAAGTATTTACCTTTTTATACCCAGCACTACACCTGTCACGTCACACAATTATTGGAACATCCATCCCCACTTTGGTACCAGAACAGGAACTCAGCAGTGAGATACCTTGGTATATTAAACAGAGGCCCAGACTTTTAAAGGTATTTAGGCATTGCAAAATATACCTGATTTAGGAGCCTTTGCCTCTTTGTTAAAAGTGACTTAGGAGCTTAAATCTTATCATCCATCAATGAGATTTTCCCAAGTGCCTAAATCCCTTTTGAAAATGAAACAGGTATTGCAGTGCTAAGCGCAGCAACACTTAAATACATTTAAAATGCTGGGCCATTGTCTAAGACTACAGAAAAAGAGGATTCTAGGAATGGATAACTGAACGTGCCCTTCAGCACTACCTCACTTTTAACTCCCCTGGAAAAGAATCAATATAAGTAGCCAAAAAAATTTTAAAAGTTTAAATTTTTGGTCTATGAATATCACTTCTGGCTAAAGGAGGGAACTGAATCACACACTTCAAAAATGTTCATTGTGTTCCATTCTAGAAACCAAAGAGACGCAGTATGGCAGGCTCTCACTGCAGACTTGCCTGCATGATAAAGCAGATGTGACTGCAGCAGATCAAGAACAACATTCACACCTCACACAGCAAATGGTGATGGTCTTCTAGGAATCTGTTCTCCTGTGAAAAGCCTCACGCACAGTACCACAATAATCAAGATGCCTGGCCTAGGTAACAAATGTGTGCAAATGGAGGTTTCCTATTTTACTAGTGAATCATAGGGGGAAATGTGTAGAAAACATTTACATTAAAATTCCTTTTTGTATTTAAGCTTATGTATACTAGAACACTTGTAAATTTCTAGTCAGTGTGTAAAGAAGTTTTATATATTGCTTAAATTAATATGTAAAGACAATTGACTAAGAGCCACCAAAATAAATCTTTGTTAGAATATTTCCAGATGTAACCAAGTGAGCAAATCTGTATTTCACACCTGAATCTAATGCTATCCCAGTTAAATGTGCATCCAAAGAACAGCCAAATATTCTGGGGCACACATGAAGTCCCAGAGAAATTAGTGGGAACTGAGGTCACCCAAGCACCTCACGGTATCAAGCCCCAAAATAAGGATTTCAGCAGTTCAGAACAACTTCACAACGTAGATATGTAGATCATCATCTCCAATTTACTACCAGGAAAATAACCACACTGAATACATTCTTAAATAGGATTTTCTCATCATGTGATCACAACACTTTAAAAAGTACATGATCTATAGGAAAAATAAGATGTACATGAATATTGACGTTATGAAGGAGATTAGCTGATTATGACACTATTCTTTTAGCATTAGGAGGTTGCAGCGACTCACAGCAGTGAAGAGGTTAATCATATTGCTAATTTCTGCTGGCATAGCCTCAAACCATAATAACCTACATTCTTGATACCAAGACATGAATCTAGGATAAAGTCTGCACATAAAATATTTGTATTTTAAAGGAGTGTTCTCTGAAGCTATACACTCCTACAGCATCTAGCACAACAGGGCTGGCACCTGTAGATGCTACCATAGTACAAACAATCACTCGTAATACTATTGAGAATTACCATTACCATAAGCCAAAATAATATAATTGGGTATATTTAGAATTGGTGAATTCTCTCTGGCATAACACTCTCCCTGCTTTTCCGTCACAAATGTATCTGACTCTAGACACACTCAACCACAGACAGAACTTTAGGCTGCAAAATGTGGGTTTTAACACTGTAAACGTATATTTAATTATATTTAGAAGATTCACTTTAATAATAGATGAAGTTAACATCACTTACTTTGATCTGACATTGGATATCCTGGGCAGGAGAATACTGTACGTCAAGATATATTGTCATGTCTGAAATGTTATGAAAAGAGGAAAATAGCTTCTCTGCATACAAATATCCTTATTTTTTTTCTATGAACAGTTGCTTACATCTGGGTCATGTTATAGCAAAGAAGAAGAACAACTGCCAATAAGCTGAACTGTATTTTTAATGAATAACCACGTTGCACCGAAGGACCTAGATCTTATCTATGGAATGTGCCTGAACTAAAAAGATACAGAGCAGATGGATCAATGAAGAGCAAACCTAAGTTTTTCAGCCTAATTAACTGGCTAAACTATTTTATGGTAGTAATATGAGATTTGACACCTGTACACACATGTAACAAAAAAGACAACCTCTGCTACAAAGCTTACATTCTAACTATAAACAAATAGATCAAAAAAACTGATCCAAGGGGAGAGGAGAGACGAGGGGAGTGGGAAGATACAAGGTAACAATGACAAGATTATGACCAAGCAGTCACAACATACCAGCTCATATAAATCAAATCCATTTATGGAACTGCATATAGTAGAAATAGACTGTGTCATTTACTCAGTAGAATACAGCTGGCACTACAGTATAGGCATTGGCCTGGTGGCCCTCACAGTTAGCACTCTGCACTGCAATGTGAGAGATTCAAGGTCTCTCCCCAGACCAGGAAGGGTTATGAGTGACTGACTTCACTCTGCAATGAAACCTATGATTACATTAGCCTCCCTCAACGAAGGAAGGCTGCTGTTGTGACTTACGTTCATAGGTGGAAGGAGAAGTTTTCTGTTGAAGCCAGGCTAGTGGGGATGTAACAGAAATGGAAATGTTCTATTAAGAGGGGGAAGTTATTTGGGACATCAATTAAAAAAAATTTAAAATGCAACTGTAGTTTCTGCAAACAGGAAAGTGATAATCGCTTCAGATCAAGAGAAGGAAAATTGGATGTTCTGACTCCTCTTCACAGACCTCAATGCAAAAAACAACACCCATTTTCCCACAGCGTACCAAAAAGCCCCTCCACATATTTGGGCTGTGAAAGCATGCTAATTGTGGGGAGGCAGGAAGGAAATCACTTTTGCGATATCATATCAGGGACATGTAATTAATATTTTGTGTTTGGACTAGAATCCCATCACAGTTATTACATGCCAACCAGAACGTGTCACGCCATCCCCACAGAGTGACTGAGCAAACTCTAGCCCTGGGCTGCAGGGCATGAGCAGTGCTTTCCCTGCAATTTCTCCCTCCAGCTGCTGTGGACAACTGTTGCACTGGGCACAGGAACTAACAGCATAGAGACGGTCTCTCCTGTGCTCACAAGGCTGCCCCTACTGGCATCAAAATACCATAGGGCAGGAGGAGGAAACTGACTTGAATGTAGAGGGGTTCATTCATCAAAAGGCACATCCCTGACTCTAAGGAGATCCCTGCTCCAAAGTACAGAGGCGCTAGAGATTCTCAGTGAAATGGTAAGTTCTTTTGTTTTGTTTTTTAAAACATGGACAAAAACACATTTTTCCCCTAATCTCATTCTTGCAAAAGACTGAACCATTTTTTCTGAAAAACTTTCGAAAATTTTCTCCCTGAAGCAGAGACCCAGCATGTACATTTTCAGCCAAGACAATTGGTTTGGCAAAGTTATAAGCGACTGAAATAGGGGTTTAAGTGTTGGTCAGTCTTAACTATAGGTAACACTACCTGCCTCATCTATAATATTCACACCACACACATAGGTACACTGTTATAAATATAGAAGGATATTATGAACGTGTGTGTATGTGTGTGTATATATATTAATATATATATAAAAATTCCCCTCTCACCCCTATGGGTGGTATGTGTCTTCCTCAACCTCGGGTCCTCTATCAGAGGCCTGGGAGTTTGAGGGTTCTGCGCAGTATCTTAGCTGTTCCTAGCACTGCACTCTTCTGGACAGAGAG
>NC_133775.1:103514803-103541445 GCF_003597395.2 Chelonoidis abingdonii
GGGCGACGTCCGAGCCGGCATGACTCTTCTAGTTCGTGTCACTCTCATATTTTTTGAGGTAGGCAGGTGAAGCATTAGGGGGTCTTTTGCCCAAGGACCCCTACTGGAAAGTTGGGTACCCACCGGGATTTGAACCCCAGTCTCTCGTATGAAAGGGCGGTCTCCCGTATCAAAGGGTGGCACCCTTAACCACTACGCTATCCAGTCGCTTCACACAGATATATATATACACACAGATACTATATAAATACATTTCTAAAATATAACAGAGAGATGGTATTCTCAAAGTAATTATCCCATAATGAGACTACTGTCTTTTTCAGGATAAAGTGGAGCATTCTAATAATCTTACTGTGAGAAACTTCAGCCTGTAGGTGATAACAGGCACATGAAATGAGATGTGTGCACTTGACCACTAATGCATTCAATCATTTATTTTTAATAAAGCGTCTTTACTATGAAATGCAGAATGAAAAGACTTGTATTAAAGGACATGTGAAGGGCTACGTATGAAGCTAAAATTTCTAGCGATGTTTCTGCCTGATGCTAATGTAAGAGATCTTTGGGCTTTGTTGTCAGTCATGTTGAAGCTCTGGCTCCGATCAAGTGTAAACTACAATCTACTAACATGTATTCATTTAGTTCTAGTGGAAGATCTCTGCAGGGAATGGCATTGCTGGGAGTCTGCCTGGAGGGGGAGCAGTTCAATTTAAGCATTAGATCCATCGGCTTTGCTTTTCTGTGGCTGTTTTTTTCCGTTTGTTCAAGAAAACAAAAATAAGCTGGATAAATTACACCCATTTATTGGAGTTGCTATTCACTCTATCACTGCACTCTAACCACTATAGACAGCACACCTTCTATGAAGAACTATTCAGTGAGAGAGACAGGAACCAGAGGCAGGTTTCATAAGGTTAATGTCAGCTCACAGGAATGAGTCCTTAACCACAAGACAATATAAAGAAAAAGCCCACAAGCAGAGATTGTTGCAACAAGTGTACTGGGGAGAAGCAAAGTGCGATACCCTAGTCCAATGAACAGTAACATATAGGTTTTGAATGTCCAAAATGCTACATATTGCAACTAATAGTATTTCTACACTTGATGTGATCCTAATGGCATCTGTAGCATGCAGAGAGGAGGTTTGGAAGAATTCCTGCAGGTTAGTATAGCTGGAAAGATTATTCTAGTTTCCAGCTCTGAAAAAAAAAAATCTGGTAAAGTGAAGGTAAGGTCAGGACTTGTGAAAACTGAAAAAAAGAGAAAGCGTCACTCGTTGCTGGGTTGTAGTGTGTGTCATGGAAGGCTATTGTTGAGAGAGACAGTTTGTCTGCTATTGTGTGCTCATCTAGTCAATGTTTTAAAAGACCTGATTACCGAAAATTTTGAATTCTGAACGTCTGATGTAGACCTAATATACGATCACTGTTTGAGCAGAGGGGAAGAGATATATACAATTAGATTTCAGTCTGTTTTCAAAGTGCATACAGAAAAAGTACATATTGTAGTCTGGTGAGTATTAACATCTAGGTGGCGTTATCACCTGCAAAGAGTTTGTGTGAGAACTAGAAATAAGGATTTCTATTCCAGCAATGAGAAAAGTGCAAGACGTTTTCTGCATATATTGGTTTGAATTTGTAAATGAAATTGCTTGGCAAATTTATCAGCAGAAGTGCTGGTCCAAAAGAGTGATTTTTTTTTTTTTAGCAAATATTGCAGAATATTCATGCAAAGCAAATTTTGCATCTTAATCACAATTATTTAAAATAAAAAACTCTTGTTCTAAGAGTTACGCTTATCCAACCAGAGAACAGAAATACATAATCACATGTGTTTATATAAACATATAATCAAGCAGTTTGAATTCTGAGTATCAAATACTGCTTGTGAACAAGCTATACCCCAAGAGTTGTTGGCTGAAATTATTTGGTGAATTATTTTGATCAACATACAAATTCAAGCAAATCATGGTCTACTCACAGGTAATTCACAAACAGGAAAAAGAGGTGACATTCATAACATGAATTACTCTTTACGAATTATTCACTCAATTCTAATTTCCAATTTATTTGCTAAATCCTACTGTGTGGGAAAAAGTTAAACAATTTATAAACTAAACATTGTGCAATGAAATCTTGGAAACATTTCACAAGAGGATCAGTCATAGCAACTAACTATTCTGTGTCTGAAACGTCTGTTTTCATGTGAATGCAGAATATGTTCTCACGTCTACAGTTTAGGGTTCTTGATGCTGGATCCTCCAACATCTGAATTGTAAGCTCTGATATTCAAGAGAAACTAAAGAGATCTAACCATGACCTACTTCAAGATATACTAGTAGTTTTAAAAGAAGCAGTCCTTGTCTCTACAGTGTTTAACTGATATGCTTCTCAAGATGAAGTCCTTGATCTTAAGCTTTCTACCTTGCCATCTGTAAGGGCGACTGGGATAGAATGAGCTCTTCGTATCCTGATACTCCATCTGCTGTCTGACATCACTTCCTCCTTCTCTCTGATCTGACCTGGAAACACTGTATGGGTCCCAGAAACAGCAACTCATTTAGTTCCTTTTGACAGGGATGTCATCATAAACCCCAGAGCAATTTATGCACACAAATCCTGCAGTAAAGACAGGCATTCCAAACATCTCCACTGCCCAATACTTGGGGGAAAACAACATGCTGACATCTGAAGTAGTAATGGAGCTACTGCTATATTGTGTCAGTCAACACAGAGATGAGACTAAAGAAAAATCTCAAAGCAGCCAAGCAGCTTTGGAAGCAACCAAAGACTATGTTTTGCAATGGCTGACTACTGTCTGCACAAAGAGGAAAAGTAGTAATTTATCACCTCCAGAATGGTAGCTACTACAGGTGAAGAATCTGATTATTACGGATAAGGTTAAGATTTCATCATCATTATTTTTATAGTAAAAGTCACAGACAGGTCGCAGGCAATAAACTAAAATTCAAGGGAGCCTGCAACCTGTCTGTGACTTTTACTAAAAATAATGGGAGGAGGCGGGGTTTGACAGGGGGATGAGTTAAGCCTGAGCCAGACGACTCCAGGGCCAGGGGCTCAGAGCTCCGGGGCCTCTGCTGGCTGAGAGCTCTGGCCTTCTGCCCTGGGCATGGCTGAAGCTGAAGGGAAAATGCCATGGCAGTCTCTGAAAGTCTTGGAATCTGTGACTTCCATGACCACCATAACAAAATTTTATCCTTAATTATGAAAGACTCAATGCCACTTCCATAATCAAATACTGGGGTCAAAATTCTTGGCCCCTTACAGGCTCTGTCCTACTCTAACAAGGCAAAGCAGTCTTAACATTTGCCTAAGTTTATAAGCTGGAGATTCCACCGTACATCATCCCCTATTGTAAAGCCCAGGTTTAGAGGACATGCTGGAGTCAAATGAGCAAGGCCAGAATAGGCTGCACTTCATCAGTATCCACCCGCCACTTTAGTCTCATGGGTTCTGTTAAACGAGAGTAGCCTTAAAGCTGTTCTTACTTATGCTGGGAACCAGATCTGCCCTTTGTGGTAATGTGGTGTAAAGCCATCTTTACCCTTACCTGTCAGGGCCAGTGCTAAGCATAGTTTGACCAGACCCAAATGGTGAGGCCCTGTGTTTGTCATCTCAGCAATGTAAGGACTCCATTTCCAATTAGTCTGACTTCTCTGGAAAAAAACAACAGTTCTTCTAAGCAAAGACCAATAAATTACTATGGAGTGCTTTCCTAGTTTCTATTTTAAAATGTTACAAACTCCATTTCCCAGCTATGGTACCCAAGAAAATGCATCATTTTACTGGCAGCCAAATGGCCAGGCTGTGAGCTTCAGAAAATAATTTTGAAGACACTGTTGCAAAGTATCTCCATTTGGTCTAGTATTAAGTTAAATAAGATATCTCAGATACCTTCCATGACAGTCATCTGGTGTGGTCTCTTCCAAATGCACTCTGAGGTCTGTGTTCATGAAAGCTAATGTACCACTGTAACTAGCATGTGTCATGGAACTGCAAATCAGTACATTACTGTATCAATCACAACCCTGAGGATAAATGATACCCTATGTTACCAGAAAGTAAAACAGTACTTCGCTAGACAAGCCTGGACACCAATGGGAATTTGAATCCATGTTATTGTGCAATCACTTAGATGTCTCCAAGGTCAGTTCAATGGTAATTGAAATAGAAGGGGTGCCTTATATGCAGATTTACAGTACTTCAATATTTTTCTCTCAATATCTTAGAAATATTGTCAAAAAGTTACTGGCATTTCACAAGACCCTTTGGCAGAAAACATTGTCCCTTACACCCAGGTCTATGCTTATTCCATGATAAGCAAAGACAGAGACCTTATTCATTGTTCTTTTATAGCCTCTGCACTAACTAGGCTGGCATAAAAGGGCCATAATTTTTTTGAATCCCCTCCCTTTCACCCCACAGCCCAGATGACTTCTGCAATGCCTCTGCAAAAGCCCTGGGGCATTCTGAGGCAGCTTGGAAGTAGGGAGCTGATTGAGGGGTGTGGCTGGGGCAGATATGCACTCCAGTTTTTCTTACCCCCACATGTAGTGACCAAAATGTCACTAAAAGAGACAGAAGTAGAAGAAAGAAGAGAGAGTGGAAAGGTGGCTCTTAGAGCTGGCTGGGAAGTAATTTTTCTCCCTCTCAAAAACTTTCTATGAAAATGAAAAAAAATTAACAAAAATCCAAAAAAATTAAATAAATCAGTATTTAGTTTTTTATTTAAAACAAAAATAGTATTGAGTTTTAATTTTTTAATGAAAACCTGAATATTTTTGTGACAACAGATGATTTTTCATGTACATTTAGTTGAAAAGCTGTTTTGTTTTGTTTTTTAAAATCAAAAGAAGGTTGGATGAAAATCTTTCAACTAGCTTTAGTAGCTATATAGTAGCCTCTGCCATGATTTGCAGCCAAGAAATATGGCTAACATAATGGAGGAGTAGTCAAAGGACCTGTGGGACATGGCACAGTGCCATCTCAGGTAGCATAACTTACCATATAGTACAATACATGCCACAAATTACTGCTGCTCTGCGTAGCTCAAAATCCTCCTCTAGGGCTTTTATACAATGCAGAGATAGTAAGGGCAGGGATGTGGGGGCAGCCACAACAGGCCTGGCAGGGGAGAAAATCTATATGCTATGAGAGTGCTTGCAAGTATGGAGGTCAGTGTGCCCAGGCCAAGGTCCATGGTAAGGAGCCCTATTCCTCTGGATCCTGGCCTTCCACTGGAAGTAGAGGCCATGGGACAAATCCATAACTCGGGTATATCATTACAGCACATTGACTTCAACGGAGCTATGACTATTTACACAAGTTGACCTAGCTTCATACCTCCAGCTGTTCCACTCTGTGCTAGCCCAGCCTCCCACAAGAGAAAATGCACTGGGTCACTCGGAAGCTGCAGTTTGGCTGAGGTGAATCATCTACCTTCTTATGTACAAAAGGGACGATACTGCATGAAGGCAGATGACACAAAATGGCAAGAAGGGGAGATGAAAACAATGGGGAAGAAGCAAAAAGAAGGGAGATGGAAACAGAAGGAAGGCAGCATGGAAGAGGGCAAGGCAGCCTCTAGTAACAGGGAAAAGAACAGAGATCTGAAAGAAAGGATAGGGTGGCAGGGAGGAGAATGGAGTTCATGGGTTTCACTGAAAAGGAATGAATTCACAGCCGCTGTCCCAAAGGGTTTACAATCCATCAGCCACTGATGGATTTTTAAAAATGAGAGATTTACACAGTAGAAAACAAACTCCTGAAAAATCACCATGCATAACCAAGAATTCCATTCCAAGTTTCCTTTCCCTGCTACATGTATGCCTTCAGTATAAAAAAGAAGTGAAGCCTGATACTGCATTCTTCGTGCAATCTGAGATACTTAAAATTGCCTGGGTGCAGCTATACGAAACATCCAAGGAAAGTGGTCTGCAACCAGTGAAAAGTCATGTGCAGCCGCAGAAATGCATTTTTAAGATGAGCAGACAGAATGGATTTTTATGTTATTTTAATGTATACATATGTAGAGTACATAAAGGCAATCTAAATTCTAAGCAGCAGTATGAAGTATCACAGCCTGCTGACTGAAAAAGTGGTATTGTTGTTGGCTCTAAAGAAACCTGCTCATCTAACCTCTGCCAGGAGCTTTAAAAGATAGCAACCGAAGGCAAGATGAGGGGAGACAAAAAATAAAAAGGAGAAAGTTACCATTTAAATGTAAACCACATGTGGCATGCCACGTATAAGTAACATGCTCCAGTAAGGGGTCTATCTGAAGAAAATATCTGCATTCTAACTGCAGTCTGAGTTCAGTCTTCTTCAGCTATGAGTCTCTATTTTGTGCAGTATCTTCTGTGCTTGACATTAATACACAATGGCTTATTCTCTAAATTTAAGACAGTGGGACAGAATATACCTACAGCTGAACTTTAGTTATCTAGGTCAATGAATATAGAGTGGAAACTGAGATTCCATGGAAAACTTTAGATACCAGAGAACACATCCTCATCCTCCATTCTGCCTGCTTTGCACTACTTGATGGGGCAACTGAGGATTCTCCTAACAGAGACATTTCTGGCCCCAGCATCTGGCCAGTTACAACTGTCTAAAAAAATAACTGAATTGGCATTAATCCACAGAACATTTAACAAATTGACCACAAAAACAGTTCAGCATGGAGGAGAAAAAAAAAAGTAGGAATAGTTTATGGAATTTAAAAACAACTCTTGTAACCTGGAGGATATAGCTCCCATTACAATAAATCTTTAGACATGAAAGTAATGACAGAGGAACAAAAGCTCAAGTGACAAATTTCCACAAACAACAGTACACTAAATCAGGTCTAAGATATCTACTTGGGACCCAGTTCTGCAGTCCTTGTGTCCAGCTGGTTTATTTGTTGTGGAGGTCAATAGTTTTATTTACCTAGAATCTAAGGTAAAAAACCTGTCCATGAGTAACTTTACCCATATCCAGAGTCCCATTGGATTCAATATGAACTTGATTTTAGAAAAAAAAAATGAATTAGTTTCCATGGAAATTCTTTGCATTATTCATTCAGCTCTACTAAAGTCTAGACCAGAAGAGCAAAGATGGTAACCCGCCAACCTTATGCAAGGTGATGCAAACCCTATAGAGTGAGCGGTGTCAGAGTGAAGAAACTTACCATTCATGATAGTGATCCCAAATAGACACACGTGCCCAACTTGACAGATGCGATTTCTGCAACTATGTTTAACCCACAATTGTGCATAGCAACAATAAAGCAGAGAGACCTCAAAATATTTGTAAGGGGAAGACATAACTGGAAGTTGGTTCAGGCCCTTTGAGTGGCTTGGGAAAAATGTAACAAATTTCCTGAAAGATAAAAGGGCCTCACCACCATGCAGTGTAATCCAGTGCCAAGAAGAGTCGGTAGTACAGCCATCAATTCTGTTGCCAGACATTAACAGAACAGCCCCACTGCTGATTATCATCTACCAGACCAAATGTAGCAATTTTAAAGAAACCTTAAAGTGAATTTTTTATTGGCAACTCAAGCCTGTCAAGCTGCTTCTCTAATTAGACAATTTACTTTAGACAGTTGGTCATTTATTTGGTAGTAAACCGAATTCCAAATGCAGTTGTTGAGGAAGGGTAAATATAAATAAACTGAGCTTGGCCACATGTACAGTATATCTTTGGTAAAATCTGCTCATGTTCAATGCTCCTTTGTTTTTAATCCACTCTAATCTACTCAAACAGCCCTTCTCTCTCTCAGAGGCCTGGACATTGCTAGCTGAAGACTCCCAGAATTCCTTAAATGAATCCAAAATCTACTATGCCGCTCAAGTAAAGACGACTGGGATAAGCATACTTCAGTTCCCTGTTCTTGGATTTAAAAAGTTAGTTAAAACATTAATCTATTGTTGGTAAAATAGTCTAGTAAGAACATCCACATTTATATAAGACTACCTAAAAATATAAGGGCTATAAAGCATCATGCTCTAGGACATTAAAAAAAAATCATTGCCTGGTGTTAGGAAGAAACTTTCCATAGGGCAGATTACTATATAATTGTCTATTGTAACTTTCTTGTACCTTGCGCTGAAGCATCTGGCTCTGGCCACTTTCAGAGATACGACAACTGATCTGAATTGGTATGATAATTCCTATATTCTTAATTTGACAGCCTACAACTATGCTGTCTCACAGTACATAGGGCTGGATCCATTCAGTGGAAAGACTGTCATACTGAGCAGTATAATATAGGATCTTGTTCTGCAGCTGTATATTTTCAAGAAAGACAAGAATGTAATGGAAGTGCTTTTTGTGGACAAGCTATGAAAGTAAGGCTCCGTATACTGTGAGTTTGCAAAGTAATTCTAAGTTTCCACCAGCACTATTCCTTTTATCGCAACTGTTATGTACCATCAAAATTAAATGAACCTGGAGCCAGTTAGAAACTGACCTTTATGAAAATGTTTTATTTTCTTTAAATGCACATAATTCTACCATCTTGTGAAGCATAAAATATGCAGCATATATACCTTAAGAGACATTAATGCAAATGAACGCAATACTACACAAATGCTATTACGTTTTGTTTTTACAGATGCACTTGGTTTTCAAATTCAAAGACAAAATAATGCAACCCTAGGAAGGGAAATATGTTTACAGGCAAAACGAGTCTGTACGCAGGTATGAAAGATAAAATAAGGCAGGCTTGCTGAAAGTAAGTATTTCCCCATTTCTTTAGGGCAAATAGAATTAATATTATAAAAGTAATATGTGCAGTTCGAAAAACATCTGAATGGCTGAAAAAAGTTTCCTGTTTACATAAATTAATATTGGAGTTGCCTTTTCAAGGCTTGAGTTCAGCAAGTTACACACAAATTCAGTGTTATTCACAAATCCTGGATCCTGCAAGAGTCCTTATGCTATTGGCTGGGTCCCCCTGTTGCTGTGGAGGTGAAGAGTGGTGCGGAAGGAGTAATCTCCACCCCTTCCATAGACCTGGACAAATAACTGATTGTTCAGTTTGTTCACAATTCTAAAACATTGGAAAAATAATCGTTTCACGTCAAACCAAACATTTAAAAAAAAAAAAAAAAAGGTAAATCAAAAAGAAAAACCACACATTTGAAGTTGAATAAAACAATTTGACCTCAAATGAAATGTTTCATTACAAATTCAAGCATTTTTGAAAACTTTTTACAATTAAAATAAACTTCTTTAACAAAGTCATTTTGAATTTAAAAAAAAATTAAAAAAACATTATTCTAGAAAATATCACAATGAAATGCTTTGAGTTTCAGAATTTTTTTTGTTTTCGGGAGGCCAAACAGGGTTTCTAATTGAACAATCCAGCAAAATCAATACAAACTCACAGAACATTTCGGTGTCACTGAATCTGCACATTTTTCAAAAAAAGGGATTTCAGGGGAAAAAAAATGTGCCTAGCTCTATCAAGGATGGAATTTTACTGCAGTCCCTTCAATACCATGTAAACAGTCCAATGCTGTAAGGCTCTAAGGAGGAAAAACTCTATGTAAGTGCTAAGTGTTGTTATTAATGCTTACCCTTTCACCTCTAGAGATTCACTACATTTTACATCCTTTTATTCCCCGGTATAACAAACTGTTCATGTCACAAAGCCACCTTTCTCTATACAGCTATTTAATCTCAACTCAAGGTTGTGTTTTGATCACAGTACAGAGTTTGCATGTTATAATTTAGGTGGCAGAACAGACAGGCTGATTAAAGATTATGGGCTATAAAGCAAGAGACTTATCCTGCACAATCCCAGTTAGTTTCCTATGAGGCCTTTCTCCTCAATATAAACGTGCTTGCACACTTCACGCACAGAGAAAATCGTTTGTCTTAGTTTTATTGCAAGCCTCTTGATATATGATGTTTTTCTAAAAGCCTCAACTCCTGGAGTCATGTGATTATATGAGACTCTCAGCTTTCATTTACAACAAAAAAAAGTGTGTCAGGTCTTGAGGGTACATATTTTCAAGTTTTTCTCTGCAACCACAAGGCTCAAAAACTAGCAAACAAATAGAAAGAACCCAAATTTTAGCTTTATTTTTATTTATTTTTAATTATCTCATAATTTTGGGGCATCTGATTATCTGTTTTTGAACGCTTGGGGTTGGCAATATTGCATAAACTCTCTTTGCATGCTCAGCCAACTACAAAGGGAACCAGAGTAGAACTGTCAGCTCATAGCTTCCCTTTGCAGCTGTTTATGTACAGAGCACATCTCTTCACAGGAGCGCCATTTTTGCTGCTAATGCTTCTATAGGTTGAGCCTGATTACAGCATAAACATAAATTACCATGCAGGGTAGATCAAGATATTGAGTGGACTTCATGTTTGACATATCTGCTCTATCCTTTACTACTGTTCATTTCCCCCCGTTTATTTCATACATATTTTCAAACTTCAAGCTTATTTTTTAATGTGTTTGCACCTCTCCAATGTTCCCATTTAAACATCATGAAATTCATGCTGTGGAATGCATTCAACCACCACCCGTTCATGCCTCATTATATGAAAACCTTTCACAATTTAAAGGTTTATATAGGACTGGAATCGACAGACTCTAAGAAATGCTCTAAGTTAATATAGCAACACCCATTTTTTCATGTCCTCTGTGTATATACATCTTCCTACTGTATTTTCCACTGCATGCATCCGATGAAGTGGGCTGTAGCCCACAAAAACTTATTCCCAAATAAATGTGTTAGTCTCTAAGGTGCCAGCAAGACTCTTCATTCTTTTTTCTAAGAAACTAGTAGTTATTTACAAGGCTGGTTTGTATGTTTTCCTATATATTTCCTTTAATTTTGATTCAGGGACTCAATTTCTTCAGTGATAGTCACTTGCTTTTAACTTACTATTATTTAACATCATTTATACAGTACAGTAAATTTATGGCCCTTTACCAACAATCTTACAATCTCAGACAAATTTAATAGTCTAAGCCAAATTTTTAAACCAACTTCTAAACCTGTTAAGGAAAATTTTGCATATGCACCAATTTGTGCATGTAAAATCAGGATTTCCCTGTGCAAATAGGCTTACATAGATACAAATCAAGTAAATATATATTCCTCTGATTTGTGCATACAAATTGCTTTGAAGTTCAAAAAATTGTATTAGCAAATAAAGAAAAAAAAATCAAGTATGAATATTCAGCCCTGAGCATATAAAAGTTTCATAACATTATGGTGCTTGAAAATGTTCCTGTGATAATTCTAGGGAGAATTAGTTACTTTGATCATCTTTTGAAAAAATAAAATAAATTCAACCCAAACTGGAGTGCATGTTCCAAAGACCGAAATCTGCCACATACCCACCACCTTCATTCTGGTGGCTGACCAGACTGCTACTGTCTCATGGTTTGCAAGACCTAACTTAACTGGTCTGATACCAATCTCTCTGAACAGTTTATGCATCTCAGTTTAAGTGATGCCCTCAGGTTCCAGCTATCTCTGGAAAAGTTAACAAATGGTTTGAGTCACTGGGAAATGCTCTCAATATCTCAGGTAGCTATTCTGAATTTCTGGGAATCCTGCTAGTTATAAGCTTGCTTCTTTGCACAGATCCTTCCCCCTTTGTTTATTTTCATAACACTCAAGCAAGTCCATTTGCTCTAATCATGTCCTATTTGTTTCTCTCTTATCTCCTCATAAACAGTGACTTGGCAATAAGAAAGGCTTTGTGCAGCTTCTGCTCTTACATTCCAACTTTATAGTTTTTCCACACACGCCCTTAACTACAGAAGCATTTTTCACTTTAAAAGCAAAGTCAATCTCTCTCTCGTTCTATACATGTCCCTTGCAGGCTCTTTGAAAACTGGCTCTAAAGTGGAGTCCCCAGATGTGTCCATTAAATCTAAACTTTAAGAGTCTAGAAGAGCTTTGCCCTTACTACTTTGTTTCAGAGTCCAGCTGGTTTTTCTTCTATCACAATAATTCAGGTTCTCTTAAGTTCTTTTCCTTCTTATTTTCCACCCCACCATGGTGTCTGGTCTTTGCCCTAACAGTGAGGCAATAAGAAACAGAAAGAGATCTGTGGAAAGCAGGTTTATTAAAAGATGCTAAGAACTTTCTGTAGCACCAAAACAGAATTAGCGTTTCAGTACAGATTCTGCGGTGGGAAACAGTTGTACGAGTGGTTGGTTCTCTGGAGAGGGCTTATCTTAAAGCTGTCTGGAGGACAATTCTATTTCACAGCCATTTTCGATGTTTTGACATTTGTTTTTGTTCTGCATTCAGAGTGGAATTTTTCAAATGAGATCACTCAGTCAGGCAGAGCAGAGACTTGAACTAGGGCCTCCCACATCTCTGGCCAGTGCTGTAATAACCAATCTCTCTCTCTCTCTCTCTCTCTCACACACAGTGACTCCTGGACCCAAGAAAACTTAGTTGAAACTGATACATCTCTGCAAAACACTTCAACCAAACAAAATTTTATCAAAAATGTCCCAACCAACTCTAGCTTATCAAGCAGGTAACTGGCACTCCATCTTCAGGCAAAAGGGAAAAGCCTCAAAATGCTGACCAATGCAGACAGCATCAAAAAAAATTTTAAACTGCAGCCCTCCTACGTGTGGGTGGAGCCAGTACCACCTTTGGCAACATAACCTGAGGTGGGTCAGCAAGGGGACTATTTATGGCCGGCATGTTGGAACAAAGGCTTGCCTGGGAGGATGAAATAGAGCTGGCATTAACTTCTCTAGAGGGGAAATAAAATGAATCAACGTCATTAAAGTGAACAAGCTTCATGAATGAGTAGACTCAATGCATCAGAGATAGCAAGGAGATTGTGTCAAATCCAGTTTGGATCAAGTCTGCAGAAACTGCTTCCTTACAGAATACACTTGTAGTTAAAGTAATATCATCCCTGAACGGATCTTGGGATTGCTGGAGTCACATGTGTTCCTGAAATGTAAAAGTGAACAGAATCCAAGCAGGAAAGGCTCCTGTTATTGCTGTCACTTGTAAGCAATCTCTGCTATCTGCATTATTTGAACCAGTTACAAAAAGATGATCCCTTTTTGGTGGAAAAATCCTATCAACTTACTGATATATTTGTGCTGCCACAGACTCTTGAAGGGGAGTGAAAAGCAAATGCTACTCAGCCAGCACTAATTATCAAGTAGATTTCCAAATGGAAGTCTACTGGTAGTTGAGGTAGCATATTGCATTTAGCTGTGCCCTCTGGATCTATGCAATCATGACCCTGTAACTTCTCACTCCTAAAACCCATCAAGTTTGCCTGAAGGGGTTTTCATGATACAGGGGAAAGGAACCATGCCACAAAGCTACAGGCCTCCCCTCATTCCTGCACAGTCACTACTCTCCTTATTTCTGCATAGGTTTGCTCCCTCTGCTCTCATAGTTGGAAGTGGAGAGTCAAGCCTAAATTTTTGCCAGTTACATTTGTCTTTATTTTAAAGCTTTTGTTTAAACAAAGACTGTCCAGCTCTTCAGGGAGAGAATGTAACTTTCACATTGTTGCCTGGAGAACTGTTTTCTTGCAGAGTCTGCAATGTGACTGGCTGGACCCATAGCACTGAGAAGAGGTGTAAGTGATGCCATTCATCTTCATAGCATGTGTAACACTGACAGACCCCAGTCATTGGTGGGTGGGATCAAACCTGGGACCTCCAAAGCTAGATACATGAGCCTCTACTGCATGAGCTAAAAGCTGTATGGCTTTTAGCTCAGGCTGTAGAGCAGAATCATTAACCTGTCTCCTTAAGTGGTCTTGGTGCCACTAGATGGGACAGAACACCACACCAAGGAGGTCTGTGGATTACACATAGTGACACTCAAAAGTTACCATTTGATGCTTTAGCTTAAATGTCAACATTTCACTGTTGATTGATGTTGCAAGTGCCTGACCCTGGCCAGTGAAAGCATTTACCTAGAGTAGCCAGATGTATCTTGTGAGTTCTGACATTCCCCATTCATCTGAATGGACAATCCATAAACACCAGCTGGGAGGTACACATCTCACAGCAGCAGCAAAAGCTGAGACAGTTGGTTTCCTGTTTGGTTTGGAGAACCCCACAATTCCCAAGCACACGAAGGAGTGGAACAAGAAAGTGGACTTTGTATTCTATTCTTTCTAAAATAAAAAAAACACCACTGGAACCCGTTCTTACTTCTGTGATACACAGGGCATCTCACTGAAATAATCAATTCAAACACTGCGGATATTGTCAACATCACAGGAAGTACATATAGGTCTTTACTGTAGCTTGAAGTGATTATTAGCTTTTGTTCCACTGTCAATATGTTTCTGTACATTCATAGAACAACAGGATTCTTCTGAGGTCAATGCACAGTTCTCTTTTACACCAAAGCCCCTTTAAAAGCTCTTGGTGATCCCTACTAGGACAGGGTCACATTGTGTTAGGTAATGTACAGATTCCGTGGAGCTGAGTTTAACTCGGAGTTCTTGCTCCTCTGGTTCCTAAAGAGGACCTGGATATGTTGTAGGAGGAACTTAATAATAAAAACTCCCAAGTAAGATGTCATTCTCTAGTTCTCCGATTAAGTACATCGAGTCTGTCATCTTTGTGTTCACACGACACAGCATTGGTAATTCTCATGTTTTTTTCACAAGTCTCATGATATTCGGTGTTTTGCATAAAGCCACAGTTCTTGGAATTATATGTAAGAATCCCAGCTTTAATTTTTTTTTTAAAAGGTAAGTTTCTAGCCCTTCTGGTTGTGGAGAAAAGTTTGAAAATGTGACTGAAATGTATATGCAAGGCTCAAAAGCCGAAAGAACTCAAATTCATTTTAAAAATCACGTTTTTTAAGATAGTCCCTGACTTTTCAGAGCCTGATTCACAATTCTTGAATGCTTGAGGTTGGCAATATGGCAACATCCCCTGCCAGGAGGGTTTAAATAAAGCTCTGTGTAAGCCCTACGATGGCAGCTCACCTCGGTATATGAACTCCATGGCTATCTGAACTGTGGGGATACTCAGGGAGTAGATATGCCACACTAACACCTATACATTTAAAGTGACAAATGTAGAAGGTGTACGGTATCTTCACTATTATATTAGGTATAACTTATCTACAAGAAAATTTTAGTCAGTAATTGTATCTGCAAAATACACCCACAATGCAATCAGACTGTAGGTTCACTTTCAGGTCTGCAACCAGACAATGACAGTTTCAAAATAATTTTTCCCCTCATATTTTGTCTGAAGTTGCAGATTATCTTGTATACATGAAATTGGTCCATGGCTGTGAACTGTATTAGCCTATCCAAACTGTTTGCTTAACAGGATAATTAAGTGTAGGGAAAATAACAATCCCAGCAAGCTACATTGAATCAGTTTCACAGTACCCATTTTTATATCCCTATACATCACAATTATCATCAGATACTTTTCACGCTGTGACAGGGTCACAGTACAAAAGCACTCAGTCAAATCGGCATCCAAGAGTGACACCAAACAAATAACCACAGAAATGGAGACAAGGGCAGGGGAGAGGAAAGAGGAGGGGAGAGTCCCAGGAAAGCACTTCATACAGGTTTTTAATGAAGTCTAAATGGCAAACTAATGCGTACCCCATCTCCTTACACATACAAAAGTTAGACAAATGTTATGAGTTTCATGTTTGTCTCTGAGTAAGAAGTGTGTATTGCTATGGCAGCTTAAATTAAATCCAAGCTTTCAACTTTAAGGAGTAAATTGTCAGTGTAAGAATTTAGAAATAAATCTGAGTGCTCCGCACTGAAGATTTACTATTAAGCATTTGGAAAAGTAAAAGGAAAGAAGCATTATGAGGGAAGATGATTTGGGTATTTGAGATAATGGAGAGCATATGCACTAACACTTACAATACCTTTCACTTAGTGAAAAAGTATATATTAAAAGATATATGTATCATAGTTTGGATATACATCCACACATACTATAGAAATAGCTAGAGAGAATATATGCTTTGGACTATAGAGAAGTGATTCTTTTTATCTATAAAACAATCACTTCTGTATAGGCCAAAGCATATACAGTACAGTGACAAAGTTCTAGTTAACATTCTTTGCAATGAAGGAATAATGTTATGGTTTATATTTTCTTTTACATGCAATATACAACTTGTCCATAGCATCTTTATGTTGAGATTACCTCATTTGTCTTCCAGCTGCTGGCAGGTGAATGGTTATCAGGAAGACTGTCTTACAATTCTCATCCCAAATCTGAGATAAATTGCACCACTGTTCTTTTAAAAGTCTTAGCATACACAGCTAACCAGGAGTAATCCTAGATCACAGGATATCACAGGACCAAGAAAGAAAATGAAAAGCATATACAATATTTTATGAACTATTTAGATATAGCAAGAAATGCGATCTTGGCTCACTTTTAAGAAGTGAAGGAAAAGCCATAGCTTTGTTTAAATTTTATGTCAAAAGCATGTTATTTTTCAAAACTCAGCAAGCATAAAATATGGGAATTGCCCAATTTATACTGGCACCAGCCCAACCACACAGCTAGCGTTAGACCAGGATCTTAGCACATTTCGAGCCCATCACACTGTTAAATTTTTTTTTTTTTGAAATAAAGACTCAAGTATTGTAAAATGAGCCAAATTCTAAAACTTGCAACACATAATAGAAGCCTTCAAAGAATCTGCTATACACAATGGACATCCAGATAAAGCAACTGGCAATTGAAATCACATGATGGAAAAGAACATAAAAGAAAAGTACTTTATGGTATGATTGTGCTTCCTTATCATATCTGATGAAAAATAGATATGGAGCTCTTGACAAACTCAGAATATGGCATATATGAATAAAAGGACATGCTTTGAGATTCATTTTATGACCTCCTGGGACTTGGGAGATATCCCTGAATACAAGGATATGGGGGGAAAGACTCCCTCTCCTTCCCTTGCCAGGTGAAGGCTGAATATATTGCAAAGATGGGTAAGTATTGTCTACAGAACTGTTCAGGTTAAGAACCCTGAGGTTATTTTGTTTGCATAGCATGATGACACCACACTGTCTTGGACTTCACCCACCATATATTCAACCGCTATCCTATATTCGAGCCAAAATCCCACTCCTGTATTAACACACCACCGATGTCTTTCTGCCAAAATCTATCAATTATGTTGGTGAAATTCCCATTGGATTTAATGTAGTTACATCAGTGTATCTGAGAGGACATCTTGATCCTGTATTTTAAGGGTTAGTGGTCTTTTCTCTTAATTTCTCATCTTTAGTAGCAGTGAAACAAAAAAACATGTAAACTCTGTTACTATGGTTCGATACAGTACTAGTCAATCAGAGAAGGAGGATGTATTAAGCCCACTCAGATTTTCATGAGCATACTTGGACTTAACCATGGCACATTATATTCATAAATGAAAAGAATTTCAATCACATTTAACAACATGCTCTTTGGATGGGATAAACCAGGGATTGCTGATTTGACAGTCACAAACACATCTTAGTAAAGTATTTTGTCAAGCTGGTTGCATAATCCTTCTTCCACAGAAAGATAATGAAAGCCACACTTCAGATTTTCCCTAAAGCTTTTATATTAATGTGGTACCATTAAAGCATCCACATATACAAAGTTAGCTACAAAAGCCTAAGCAACTATACACTGAAGGAGTGATCACACTCCCTCCTTCCTTAAAATGCTTCTGCCAATCAGCATCATCTCCATCTTATCCAGACTGATATTAAGCTACCTGGCTGTCTCCATATATCTTTCATAATATTGGGAAAGCAATAGAATCATACCATGTAAGCCTCCTGAAAAGGAAAGAGTCAGTTATCAGCATACTGATGACACAGTACAGCCCATTTTGCCGCACAATGCTGCTTCCTACCAGTACACATCAGCGTGGAACAAGCATGATGACAAGAATCAGCCCTATGAGACTCCAAAGCCAAAAGCCTTCAAGAACAGCAGTGGCCTACCACTACCACCTGGGATCTCACTCAGAGAAACAAGTGATGCCATTTTAACCACATCTCACAGTTGATTGTTTTGGAGGCAACTGAAAGATCAAGTGAATTAGAAGGACATCTGACCTCTAATCTTTACCACAGGGAAATAGGTTCCCATTGAGATTAGGGCAAATCGTATACTTTGTCCTGTTCTGAAGCCTGGCTGGTTGGTAGGGCCAGTGCAACCATTTAGGCGGACTAGGCGGTTGCCTAGGGCGGTGAGATTTGGGGGTGCCAAAAAGCACCCCCCAATTTTTTTTAAATGCTTGAGCAGCCCTGCTGCTAGGAGAGAGAGGGAGTCTGAGCTGCCGGCAGCCCAGGGGGTCCCCTGGGTCAGGGCGCCGCCGCCGCAGCCGGAAGCCCTGACCCCGGGCTGATGGCTGACGGCAGCCCAGCTGGGTCAAGGGAACCTTGGCTGACGGTTGCGCGGTGGAGGCGCTCTGACCGATGGGTCAGGCGGGCCGCCGCAGCAGACCGGCCCAGCCAGGGTGTCCCTGCGTCCAGGGCGCCGGGTCAGCTCGTGAAGCTGCCCGTGGAGCTGCCGCAGTCGTGCCTGCGGACGGTCCGCTGCTCGCGCAGCTCCGGTGGACCGCCCGCAGGCACCACTGTGGCAGCTCCACCGGAGCCGCGGGAGCAGCGCGCAGGGCGGCAAAATTGCCGTCTGCCTAGGGCGCTCAAAACCCTAGCACCAGTCCTGCTGGTTGGTCTCCAAAGAATTGAAGGGTGTCACATACTGTTACCATCAGGAGCACCAATCCTGTCTCTGTAACTCTCACATTTACTGAGGGACCAAAGTGCAACAAGGTTCTGAACTTTTCCACTCCTTTCTCCATAGGACAGAAGCAGAGGGAAGAGAATCTGCCTTGCTCTTCAGTAGCTCCACAACTTTACTGGGACTTGAGACTGCACCACACCTCCTAGTGTCAGGCCGACGATCAGGCTTTGGAGACTCAGCAGATTCCTGTAGTCTGTTCCAGCTTCTTAAAGTTAGTGTAGTAAGGTCAGTAATCTGTGTAATTTCACAAATTTGGGTGACAAGTCTGGGGTGTCTGCTAATAGCTCTGGCAGTTTTCTTTTCCCTTGTAGTTAATGCAGCATGTACATTATGATAGCTTAGTTGCAAAAAAAAAAATAAAAGTAGGTTTCTCAGAAAAATTACTTACATAGTTTCTGCAAATATACAGAATCCTCTGGAAAGAAATGGTACAAATTACAGCTGTATTTCTTCACGGGCTCTAATAATGAGCAAGTCAACTATAAAAAGACTATTCTCATCTACTTCCTCTCCAACTTAAATTAGCCAATTAGCCCCATCCCAAGAGGTGCTGTCTTAATTAAGACGTACATCACTTGGCTTGAAAGGACACCAGCAAGTCATTGTTGTTGCTGATTCATTTTTCCAGTGCTGTTTTCCATACACTTGATGTTTGTAAACATTTCCTTTGCCTTTGAATATTTATTCTCTTCCATTTCTTAGACATTGATTTACCAATAACCTGAATGGAACCAACCTTCATGGAGCTATTCTCATTTAATTCCCTTCTGTTTGTATTAGCACCTTGTCACGCACTAATATCAATGAAATGAATACAACTGGGAGAGGATTATGTTTCAATCAACCATAGTTACAGAGCCAGCAGCCAGATCATAATGACTCTGTGGGTTCAACCCAGTGCAGGATGGGTAGAATTGTATTTTTTAATTCATCACGTATTTAGAACCAGCTAAGCAGGCATTAGATGGTACAATGGCTTAAAAATCTTGGGCCCTTTACACTTGCGTAACCCCACTGATTTCAGCTATTTACTGATTTACAATAGGTTAAGATCAGAATCAGTCTCCTTGAAGAATGATGTTATAATTATATACAACATATAATTAACAGGTTATATGGCACTGAGTGATTATTTTTCAGATGAGATTATTCCCTTTGTTGTATGGGTTTATAATAAAAATAATTGACAACCCCTTCGTAAGGCAACCCCTATATGCTCTCCAGGTTACGCAGGCGGCTTCAGAATGTTGTCAAATTTTACATGCCATACCATTTCTAGAGATGCATGTTTTGGGAGGCTTGATTGTAGACTTCGGGAGAATTTGTCAGTAGATCTCTACAGGCGGCTATGTGACACAGCAGGGAGCAGAGCGGATTGACCTGGGAATGTCTACTTTTACTGGAACTATCTGCACTGGGGGATGGGATAGCAGGGGGTGACTTTACTTGAGGGACGATACCTGAGCCTGTAACCTGAGCCAGGAGGGGAGTTGGGCCAGGTGACACCTTTGCCCGGGGAAACTGGTCAAAGACTGGAGGAGGAACTGGGGGGAGGGGAGTGAAACTGCTGGAAGGGTTTTTTCAGTTTTGGGCTGGCTGGAAAAAGAGAGAACCCCAAGGCTGGGGTCTAAGCTCCCTACCCCCCCAAGTGACCTGACTAAGGGGTCCTGTTTCTACCTATAAGCTCTGGTTTGGACTGTGTTCCTGTCATCTAAATCTGGCTGGGAGTCTTCTGATCTACTGGCTGGCTGGGAGTCACAGTGAATCACAGGAAGTGGGGGTGCAGGGCCCTGACTTCCCCATAAGCCGTTTGGAGGGAATCTGGTTTAATAGGAAGAGCGCCTACAGGATCCTGACTGCCAGTCCTAGCTCTGTCATTAACTCATCACCAACTCACAATCGACTTTCTTTGCCAGAGATTCCCAGTCTGTGAAATGGAAATGAAAAAAATGACCAGCTTTACAGTGGTGTTGCAAAGAGTAGTTAATCCATGCAATGTACTTTGAGGCGTTTAAATGAAAGTTACTATTTAATTGCAACTTAGTTTATATAGCTATCAAGGTTCATTACCTCTTGGGGGGGTGGGAACACTGATGGGAAAGTTAGTGGGCCAACTACTCTTAATATGTAATCTGATGGTCTTCACATTTAACTCTGATTTACTCTATACTAAAGGTTTAAAGCAGGCCTTTAAAATTCGTTAATGCGTTAGTGTCTACAGAATATAACATGCTATTGCTAGGCAAAGCTCATGTTGTATATGCAGGATTCTGAGTATGTCAAAGGAAGCACCTACAGGAATAACAGACCAGAGATACTTCATCTTTGCACAATTAAACTTTTTAGTTACAAGCAGAGTATCATTTCTGAGCAACAGCATATTATATTCTGTATACATTAATGCACTAAAACAAATTTTAAAGGCTTCATTTAAACCTTCAGAATGACCTGTAGTAGCTATATAAAACAAGCTGCAGTATGACATTTGAGGGCATGGATTGGGCACTGCCTAGTTATGGTCTTTTTAGTATTATTCATTTAAAATCTTTCTAAAATCAGGCTTGAAATTGCTGCAGAGTGTGGAAAGGATAATTAAAAGTAAAAAGAGTAACATCTATTTCATTATGATCACAGGAAAAGGCGAGGGAGCACCTAAGCACCCCTTACTCCTTGGGGACCTACATTCCTCACCTCTCCCTTGCACAGTCAGTCTGTGTCATAAAACAAGTATGCGTATTTTATTCAGGCAGTTTTATTCAACAGGATGTTCTAAGATGCAACATTTTATTTTCATGAGGGGCCCCAGGGAACAGAGCATAAAACATCATGGCCAAAACAAAGAGTGCTTAAGTAAATAAGTAAAAGAAAAAAGGTAGAGCAGAAAGCTTCTCCCAACTATGGAGATTACTAACAAGTAAGGTTCATTACATTCAGTAAATTGAATTGTTTCAGCAGCAGGAGCATTTGGGATAACTGGGATGTTTACTCCAAACAAAACCAGAACAAACAAATACATGCTACCCGATTTCCCCTTGTATGCATGGGATCATAAAAGATCGTTGGCAGAGGGAGAGCGAGAGTAGGTTTAGATTAGAAGCGGAGCGATAAAGGTGCAATTCCACACGAGCATGTGCACAGATCAGAAAATAACAGGAGTTTTTTAAGTCTAGAAGGCTCAAGTTGGAGTTCGTAGCCAGCCATATATAAATTGTGCTTATATAAGTAAAGCATAAATATTATAAGGCTATAACACAAGGACCTACAGGCCTCAGACCTGTATAACATATAGCTAAACATAACCACGGCCTCGATGTAAAATGGCAATAATGATGTAGGTAGCTACTAGGTAAATTATATTTAACCAATAGTTTGACCTTACATCACAAGATAAGTATCATCATAAACGAGATGGAAAAAGGCAAAATGACGTACCCTAAAATATACTTTTGGAATTCTAGGGAAAGTTTAAAAGGATGTTTAATTTAACCAAAACTTACATGTTTCTAAACACAGATGTACCCCGGCAACTGACGTAAATGCTAATGACTATAACATGACTAACTGACCTACTGGAGATAGGGACCGGAGTATTATTATGGTATGGAAGTACATATTAGGAAAGAAGGTTGAAACCATAATTGAATATGCATAACATAGTGTGCATCAGTGTAACTCCCTATAAAAGCTCAGTATATAGGCAGTGGTAAATGTTGGAACACACTGGCCTGATGACTTTCCATGGAGTGTTCTCTCTAGTCCAGTGTTCCCTGCATGGGATGATGTGAGTATGTAAGTGCTGGCCATTGTGTATCAGCTCTCTCTCTTTTGCTATATTACAGTGTTTGTGATCTTGTTTGTTTTGCTAATAAAATTTATAACATGACGAGTCAGAGAATACATAGTGAGACTATTTAGCATGTGCGCCTCATCATCCTCATTTTATTTACAACTTTACTATCGTGCCAGGTTCAGAAGCAGAACCTACGGCAAAGTAAATAACCCCTCATCACCCAGACTACAAGCTTCACATAGATCTGGATTAAGGAAACATGGATACTTTGACATGGATACTCCCTCCTCAAGCTGTATTTGGTTTTAAAGCTAGCTAATCACCCCCATTTATTCTGAACTTCTGAGCACTCTTAACCCCAATCTACTGCTGTCCACTAAAGTAGCAGATACAAAAAAAAACAACAAAAAAAAACCATACAAACCACTCAGTCTTAGGAAAATTGAAAAGAAAACAATTTAAAACTAAATTGCTCTGCAATCCCATATTTAGACACCTAAATAGAGGTGGCCTGATTTTAACTGATTTCTATTCCTTCTGACTTCAGTGGAATTTGTGAGTGCACCTCTGAAATATCAGGCCACTTCAAATGTACTGAATCTATGTATTTATATCAGCCCAGAGGGTCACATGGATTTGATGTAGCATTAGGAGAAGCATCTTTAACATAGTACACAAACTTTCTTTTAAGATAGCAAATCTAGGCTACTGGTTAGAGCAGGGGCTGGGCTTTGCCCAAGATGGTACATGATCTTGGATAAAGCACTGAACCCATCTGTAAAATAAATGCTGCCTTATCTCCAGAATCTGTTTTTATCAGTGGTAAAATGTACGTCAAGCAAAACTGCCAAGATTCTTATACTTTACTGCTACGTGCATTTCCTACATAGGAAGATCAGAGCTCGCCTCTGTCACGGCTTGAAGACTGTGTGACATTAAGCCCCATAGTCTTCATAGAAATATTGTTATGATATGAATATGGCATAACTAAGATATGTTTTATGCAAGATGCCTCATGTGAGGTATCATTGGAAAGGTTATGATTTACTGAATAAGATTGTCCTATTTGTATGCATGTATCATTTCTGTATCAGAAGTTAGGAATATGGTATCTATCAATCACAAAAGTGCTTGCTCCTGGGGAACACCCACCAGACAGTAGGCAATCAGGCTGGATGGGCCATTAGGAAGGACAATAGGACTTGGAAGATATTAAGCTCCTACCTTCCTGAGAAGCTTCCTGGGATAGTGCTTTGACACTGCAGGGACAGGTGATCATGTCACCTGGTACGGGATACCATCTTGTACCATGCTGGTATTTTTCCACTGAAAGGGGGTGGGGGTCAAACTAGGAAACAAAGGATTCCCACCATATGTAAATCCTATTTAAGGCTGAGTTCATCTTGGCTCTTCTTCACTGCCTCCCTGCCCAAGAAGGAAGGCTGCTGAAAACCACCTGAAAGGACAAAGAGGGGAGGGGTGGGGGAGCCCAGGCAAGACAGATCTAGCCTGTGAAAGGAATACCTGGAGAGTTAAGCTGCAAACAGTGCAGTTTACCTTCAAGAAACTCTGCAACCTGCACAAAACAACTTTTAGGGTGAGAATTTGCTAATATTAACCAGTTAATTTAGTGTATTAAGCGTGGGTTGTGTGTTTTGTTTTATTTGCTCAGTAATCTGATTTGATCTGTTTGCTATCTTTTATAATTACTTAAATCTACCTTTGTTAATGACAAAACTTGTTTTTTGTTTATTCTATAACTACTTTGTGTAATTCGTAACTGGGGGGGAAGGGTGGAATTTGTGCATATCTTCCTCCACATTGAGGGAGGGAGCGAGCAAATCTCATGAGCTTCCGTTGTATAGATCTCTATACAGCACAAGGCAATATCATTTTTGGTTTACACTTCAGAGGATGTGTGCACTTGAGCGCTGGGCAATCTCTGAGCTGAGTCTTCCACACAGAGCTTATCTGAGTGTCTCTGTGTCTGTTTGCAGCTGGGTGTGTCACTACCTATGTGTGTGTGCAGCAGGACAGTGTAAGGGAGCCCAGCCTGGTGCAAGAGGCGGGCTCAGGGGAACTCCAGTACATCAGGTGACACCCCAGAAGGGCATCCAACCCGTCACAGACTCTCAGAAAAAAAATAAATCGAAGGAAGCCCATGATTATGTTGAAAGGATCGCATTAAGTACATACATACAGAATCAAAACCATGCTGATTCCTTATTAAGAACAAAGACCGTTCTCCTAAATTGTTTCCCTGAGATAAAGTTAATATTTTATAGATTTTTTCCAGTTTAATTTTGACTTTAGTTTCATTTGTCAATTAACAAACCCTTAAAATGGACACATTTCCAAAATAATTCCCTTCTTTAGAAAAGGTCAAAAGCCTTGGGAGTACACTGCATCCTCTGTTTAAATCTGGCTCTTCTGAGGGTTTTCATTATTACGAGACAGAGATGGATATTGGAAGGCACAGGAGTGATTCAACAAATTATTGACTAGAGCATACTGCAGGACTTAATGCCAACAAAGTGTGTTTAAAATTCCAGTTCTAAAGGTCAGAAACACCAGCTGGAATGAAATTAGTTAGATTTCAAAGTGCCAAGGGAAGGCTATGGTCCAACGCTGTTTGTCACTGGAGCAAGAAGAAAGATTCTAGAAGAGAGTAAATTGGTGTGCACATGTGATAGAGCAATATCCAGTAATAATAATCCCCTTGTGGACAAACATCTCTAGTTCCTATTACTGTAGAGAGGTTTGTCCAAAATTTTAAGAGGTGGTTGACAAAATATGCAAAAAAAAATGTTACTGTACCTATTAATCCAGACAAGTGGCAAAATAGTAGACAAATAGGTCTGTTTCAAAAGCTTGCGCTCTCGTTTTTAGGGCCTGATACAAAGACAATTGAAAGTATTCCATTGACATCACTGGGCTTTGCATCAGGCCCACAATGAGACACGAAGAGTAGGAAGCTAGAGCATAGTAATGGGGAGGGAATGGGGGAGGAGGACTTTTGTAAATTCAGAAAAGCAGCAGACATTCCAGATGCCCATCCAGTATACTAATTTGAAGTTCACTCCGCACTTAGGTGTAGGTAATTTTGGCACTTGGGAAGAATTTGAGCCTAATAAAATCAGATAATGAGAGATCCAGCAGTCCTAGCCACAGAGGTCAGGAAAAGTTAACATTTGAACACGAAGCCTTTACAAACTAACTATGCATCTTTTCCCTTTTATAGATAATTTTCCTCATTTCTGCGCAACCAGATGCATGAAACACCTATGATGAATGCAAAGTGAAAATTAAAAAAAAAAAAAAAAGTATGACTTTCATTCTATTTCCCATCTAGACTGCATTAAGAAACTGATTTGCCAAATTTCATGACTTAAGAGAATCAGCTACATTCCAAACATACCATACACAACCTGGCCAAACCTATGTAGTATAATAAACCATTACAAAGACTATTTTCACTTGCGACAGGAAATGGTAGGCCAAATTAATCCCAGGTATAACTGCACTGAAGTTAATGGCATTCTGACAGGGATGAATGTGATCCATTAAATCCATGATATTACTATTAATATTTATGAAATATAGAATGAAAACTGGCCACTAGTCAAGCAGAAGAATTGAGCTCAATGATGCAGGATACCTCTCTTCACCTAAAAGCATCTTTTTCTAACCACTATTGTAGTCTCAGGCTCTACTATCCAAAGGTTCATTTATATATTAGAGATTTAATTGTCAGTTTTGTATTTCAAGTGCATGCTATTTCAGGGGCTTGCTGTTCCAATCCGTCCCCATCACAATTTACACACTGTTGCATAATGCAACACTTATTAAAGATTACAAGCTGCCATAAAGGGCTTCTTCAGCTTATGTCATAAACAGATAAGAAAAGTTAATAGCACAGAAGTACTTTATATCTCTTTGACTATAAAGGGTTAACAAGTTCAGTAGGCCTGGCTGTCACCTGACCGGAGAACCAATCAGGGGACAGGATACTTTCAAATCTTGAGGGAGGGAAGTTTCTGTGTGTGCTGTTAGTTTTTGGTTG
>NC_133775.1:103542057-103551380 GCF_003597395.2 Chelonoidis abingdonii
CCAGAGGGTCTGGGTCTTGGGGGTCCCCGGGCAAGGTTTTGGGGGGACCAGAATGTACCAGGCACTGGAATTCCTGGTTGGTGGCAGCGCTACAGGTTCTAAGCTAGTAATCAAGCTTAGAGGAATTCATGCTGGTACCCCATCTTTTGGACGCTAAGGTTTAGAGTGGGGAATTAGACCATGACAGCTTAGAATTATACCCACAGAACTCAACCAAATCTGGCCTCAGATCAACAAGTTGAAGGATTTTCAGCTAGGCAAATTAAATAATTTTGTGTCCTAATTACTTTGAATAATTTCATTATATCAGTTCCCTATATAGTATTTAGCCATTAACTGAAGACTTATTAACATACTCTGACAGGGTACTTGGAGCTAAGGTTAAGATTCCTATGGGTAGGGGTCCCCGCCCTAGAGTTAGGGTTCCTATGGATAGAGTCCCTGCTTAAATGGAAGGTGAATCACAAGCCCTTGTGAAACAGATATCAGAGGACACTGTTATTCATTTTGCCATATTTATTTCCCTTTCCCACCCAGGAACAGAACTTTAACTCATTGAAGAGATACTTATTAGAAAGCAGGCAGAGAGGAGAACAGGCATCTTTAATTAGCAGAATGAGAAATTGGAAGGAGGGACTGCTTCGTGTATCGGGTATGCTGTCAGATTCGTTACTTTAACGAAGCAAAACCTGTTTTTTAGACAGACACTTTTGCTCTATGACTGCAGTGAAATGCAAGATCAGAAAGTGTGCGTTTTAACCAGACTTGGGTCAAAACCAGAACCTCTAATCTGAACCCCATAACATTTCAGATGGATCCCCAAAACCAAACCAGGTTCTGGGTTTGGGTCAGATCCAATACTTGGAGGAAATTCTTTCCTGGTTCCAGTTAAGAAACAGCTAAGATCTCAACATCTCTTGGGCCAGTAAACTTGTGCCTCCAATAAAACCTGATCAGAAATATTATCCTCGCTCAATCTGATTTAAAATTAAAATAAATTTTCCTCCCTTTCCGTCATGCAACATTGCATCCTATTCCTTTCTTAACCTTCAAAACACATATGCTGTCAAACAAAAATAGTCTTCCTTTGCCATCTGTAGTCGCTCCACCACTTTCGCCTATTCCAACCCAGATTTACTATATTAGAAGAATATGCTTTTAATCCTATCCTTTTCCAGAGAAGATTCCACAAATTAATACATATCTGTTTATGGACCAATACATAACGTTCAATATAACAATCCTCATTTTCCATTTTGTCTTCTCCTTCCTATTTGTAGCGGCATTTCTCCACTCAATATTCCAAGCTGGCATTTAATAAATATGTTGGAACAGAGATTCTCCCACCTTCCCCCCCACCCACCCACAGCTTAATGGATAATGAACAGTCTCTGCTACAGGAGGTAAGCAGAAGTATTCTTCTGCTACAAAACCCTGGTGGTAGGGAAGTTTGATCCATAGTTAACACACATTTAAAATCATGTGTCCTGACCCATTTTCAGTCCAATTTCTCAGATACATTTAGAAAAAAATAATCTCACACAGTGTTTCATGCAGGGCAGCTATCTCCTTCACACCACTGACTGATTGTCTGAGACCCAGACCACAGCAGACCACTTAGTGTCGTCAGATGTTTCTCCGTTGCACTTAACCAAAGTACCTAGCACAAAGGAGTCAGATTCTGAGAGCTTAACAAGTAAACTGAGGTACAAATCTGGGTTCTTCTTCAGCCAGCCATATTCACCATGCTCAGAAACACTGGCAAAGAACTTTCTGCCACTTCAATGACAATCTTTCTCCTTAACTCTACAGGACAAACGTTAGCCTAATTCCCTAGCAGCTTAGAGTTCAACATAACGTGTAAGAAACACTTTTTTCCTACAACAATCTGCTCTTTGGCATAGCCTCAGAATACTTTACTGCCACGTCTTACTTGAAAATGGGAGGATGCCAAGAATGAGAGAAGTGCAGACAGCCATGACTGGGGAACGCAAGTAAAAGGCCTTCTCCAGAGCCAATTACAGCCTTTAACACACACCACATTTTTTTAAACAAGAGTAAATTTGTCTAGCTTTAATCAGCAGCTTGGGAACATAACATTTACTTCCTACTTTAGATGCCACTGCAGTTTTGATAATGACACTCTAAGTATTTACAGCCAAAGGGGTGCTTAAGGTCTTTTGTTTCTTCAAAGCGTGAGAAAGCAGAACCTAGAGCATAGAAAATATTAATTCCCAAACTAGAATAGAGAAAGTAATATACTGTATCTGCCTATTAGCTATTCCATTAATGGAAATCCAGATTACTATAAGAGACTAACCATAGAGGTGGCTGTTTTGGTGGCCACAAGTTTGCTGACGACCAGCCTTTTCCACCAACTCCCCTCAGCCTTTTCTGCTGATCATAAACTGATTTTCTGAAAATACTGTATTGATCTATCAGTAATTGCTTAACTTGCATGTGTTCTAATTAGGTATGGGGAAATGTAAATGCTACCACCACATTGTATTTAGAGCCATATATATTTGGCATTGATATTAGAGCTTGTAGTATATCAGAGTTAATTAGACAAAATGGTGGCATAAGCACCTTATAAACTCTCAGTACAGTGAAATTAAGTAATTAAGAAATTAAGTAAACCACAGCACATATTTACAATCTAAACCCAGCCTCATGCTAACATATGAAAGGCTGGTCATCAACTAAGCCAACAATATTCAAAAATTGATTTTGGGTGAGGCACATAACTCTGCATGCATTGCCCAGGTTTGATTAGAAGACGCTGGTACATCTTGTGCCTTCAGCCTATTTAGTGCAATAAAAGCCAACAAGAGCTAAAGAGAAGGAAAGAACACAGAACTAGCCACTAGATTCAATTGCAAAGGAGACTTCACATAAGAACGAGCATACTGGGTCAGACCAAAGGTCCATCTAGCCCAGTATCTTGTCTTCCGACAGTGGCCAATGCCAGGTGCCCCAGAGGAAATGAACAGAATAGGTATTCATCAAGTGATCCTCCCGTGTTGCCCTTACTTACTTACGCTTACTTCTAGAACCACAACTTACACTAGAAAAAGCAATAACCATTGGTACTCAGATTGAGTTAGCTACAGCTGAAGCCAAAATAATGAGCAGGGATACAAGAGGCACAGTCCAGGCTGTGACTCCTTTGCAGACAAACAATTGCAGGAGGAAAACTAATGAAAAGCCACTGAATCAGCAAATTCGAAATACAGTAAAAGCATGCTTTCACTGTGGATCCCCACAACACTTTGCAAGCTACACAGGATGTCCAGCAAAAGTAGCTCAGTGCAACCATTGCAAAAAGATTGGGCATTTTGCTAAAGTATGTCGCAGTAGCCAGTTCAATCAGCAGGTGCATGCAGTTACAATACCAGATGTTACTATGCTAAGTGTGGACAAAACCACTACTGCACATATTCCAGAACAGATGAAGTGCACTGTAAACGTTTCCACCATACCCTCAGGCAAATCACACTCTATTCCGCTAACGTTGGACACTGGCTCAGCAGCATCTATACTACCTGATTCCATCTATTTGCATTACTTTAAAAATGTGCCTCTACTGAACCCAAAACTTCAGTCGGTGTGCTATTTGTATTCCAGTACATGGCTGCCTGCCAGCAATAGTTACTTTTGGTGATTGCTGTGTAACTGCAGAGTTCTACATTGTCCACAAAGGCACTCCTATCCTTGACAGAGGTTTATTGACTGCTTTAAATCTCAGAGTAGTTAATGGACAAATTGATCTTCCTCAGCAAAGCACTCTTGCAGTACACACACCAGTTTCAGTTGGGACCCAACACCAGGTTGAGGAGAAACTCGGCTGTGCTTATGGGTTTCTGCATAAAGTTAAAAGCGAAATAATGTGATGCCTGTATGACAGAAATTACGGCGCTTACCATTTTCAGTCAGGAAGCTGTTTCAGAGGAACTTAGAAAACTTGTTCAAAAGGACATTATTGAAGAGATTAACTCCTCGAATGGTTTCACCTATAGTAGTGACGCAGAAGAAGGGTGGAGGCATTCACCTTGTGTGACTTAAGGGAGCCAAATAAAGCTATTGTGATTGACAGCCATCCTCTTCCTCACATAGAAGTATATTTGCAGAACTCCATGGAGCAAAGATGTTTTCTACTCTTGATTTGCAGAGCACATACCACCAGGTTATGTTGCATGAAGATAGCAGAGACCTCACAGCATTTATTACATGAGGGACTATTTCATTTTAAACATGTTCCATACGGTCTCACATCAGCCCCAAGTGCTTCCAAAAAAATGATGTCATTGATTCTGAAGAATCAACATGGAGTTCAGTGCTATTTGGATGATATTATCGTGTTTGGAAATACTACTGAGGAGCATGACAATAACCTGCAGTCTGTACTAAACTGCATCAGCAAAGCAGGCCTCAAGCTCAATAGGTCCAAATGCAAATTTAGACAAACTGAACTCTCCTTTCTGGGGCATACAATTTCACAGGCTGGACTAAAACCTGATCCAGATCATATCCTGGCAATTTCAAATGCTCCTCCTCCAACAGATTTTGCAAACCTTACGTTCCTTCTTGGGTCTTACCTCCTGGTATGCAAAATTCATTCCCAATTATGCTTCTGTCATTGAACCGTTACGAGAATTACTACAGAGAAGTTCAACCTTAGTGTGGACAACGGATGCACAAGCTAGTTTCGAAACAGGTGAAAGACTTGATTGTACATAGTCCAGTACTTGCACTATTTCTGTCCTGCATTGCCACAATTGTAACTACTGATGCTTCTGATTATGGACTTGGGGCTGTCCTCACACAACTTCATGAGGACAACACAGAGAGGACTGTTGCATTTGCTTCAAGGACACTAAGTAATGCTGAGAGAAAATATTCTACAGTCAAAAAAAAGCACTTGCTTGTGTCTGGGCTACTGAAAAATGGAGAACTTACCTGTGAGGCCACATTTCAAGTTGCGCACAGACCACAGCCCTTTGACGACATTTGCTCACCACAAAAGGACTGGGAAGAGCAGGATATCGTATTGCTAGATGGTCTGCAAGACTACTCTCTTTCAATTATGAACTGGAATATAAGCCTGGAAACAAAAATGTGGTAGCTGATTGCCTTTCTCGCCTGCCTTTGCCTTCACCAGATGGTCCACCGGAGGATGAGGATGTAGTAGTTGCGCTTATTACACAAGCACTCTTACTGCAGTTACAAGAGAACAATTTCAAGCTGCTTGTTCAGCATGTCCAATTCAACAAAAACTACGGAATTTCTGACAAAGAGATGGCCCAGTAACCCTAAAAACCTTGACCCAGTTTTGCTGCCTTATTTTAGAGTTCGGATGAACTTTCTTTGCTCGATGGCTGTGTGCTATGAGGTACACACCGGCTACTTGTGCCAGAAGAATTACAGTCAAAACTCATACACCTGGCACACGATACTCATCAAGGAATTGTCAGAACCAAACAACGACTACGGGATCTGTATTGGTGGCCAGGATGGACTCTCAAACTGAAGCACTCATAAAATCCTGTCACTTGCCAAATGCATGATAAGACAGCAGTGACATGTACCCCTCCATTACAGCCTGTTCCTCTTCCTGAATCTGCATGGGAAAAAGTGGCGATTGACATTGTAGGACCCTTTGATACTGCTCCAATTGACTGTCGTTATGCCATCACTTTAATAGACTTTCAGTAAATGGCCTGAGTAGCGTTTTACATCGCAAATCTCTTCTGCTACAGTAATTAAGTTCCTCTCTTCAGTTTTTAGCAGGGAAGGTAACCCCAAAGAACTGGTTTCAGATAATGGTAGTCAATTTACTTCCCTGGAGTTTGAAACCTTTCTAGCAGAGAGGAACATTTTACACAGAAGGTCATCCCTATATTACCCTCAAGCCAATGGGGAAATCGAACGGTTTAACAGCACTCTGAAAGAGAGTTTGCAAACAACTAAACTGGAAGGGCGACTGTGGATACCCTTCACTACTGATTTCTTGCAAGCATACCAGGCTACACAACATGCCACAACGCAAACATCACCTGCAGAGTTACTGCATAGGAAACAGGTGAATACTAAACTGAACATTGCTGGATTGTTAAAGGCACGACCTGAGGCCCCAACCGAGGATGATGTGAGAAAAACAGTTGAACAGAACCAAGCAAAGTATAAGGCTTTCACAGACAAGCGGTGGGGTGCTAAGGAACCAAAGTTTGAGTGTGGTTCCTTCATTAGGATACGAAAACCTGGAATTTTATGCAAAGGGGACCA
Organism: Chelonoidis abingdonii; assembly: GCF_003597395.2. Taxonomy (NCBI): domain Eukaryota; kingdom Metazoa; phylum Chordata; order Testudines; family Testudinidae; genus Chelonoidis; species Chelonoidis abingdonii. Next base: position 103,548,343 of record NC_133775.1, read on the forward strand.
TAAATGCACAGCTCCTCTTAAAATCATAGAGAAGAAGGCACCTTACACCCATCGACTTTCTGATGGGCAGGTATGGAATGCTTCCTATCTTGCACCTGCCTATGCACCAAGAGGAGATTACGCCAACGCCTAGTCTGTATTGGATGACGTCACCATAGTATTAACACAACAAGACATTGCATTAGAACCAGGGCTTCAGAGACAGCCTGTCAGACCCAGACGACTACCTGTCTGGACTAGAGACTATGTTATGTAGTATCTACAGTGTTTTCAGTGTAATATTTCTGCCAATACTATAGTGTCTTGTTTCCTATTTGTTCCTGTGGTTAGAACAACGTTTACTTTAATTGGAAGAGTTTCTTAAAAGAGGAAGGAATGTGGTGTTTAGATGTTACTTGTAATTATTACAAGTGGGGACACTGGCTGTTGGGACTCAAACAGGAAGTGGGGGGAGGAGTTGAGGAGGCAGAGTGAGAGTTACAGAGAGTGCAGCAGCAGCCTGGTGAAGAGGTTTCTGCTTTAAAAATGAAGTCCTGTTGAAGTTTGTTAATACCTTGCCTGGTTGATACAACCATTATCTATCCTTTTCTTAATGATTCCCAACATTCTGTTAGCTTTTACAACTGCTGCTGCAGTGGATATTTTCAGAGAATTATCCCAAATGACTCATGCAGAAAGGTGCAGTGTTCAGCTGAGTTAGCTTATTTCAATCGAAACGCCCCCACAATACCATGGCAGACAGTGTAACACCACTTAGATTGTCTGAGTATGTCAAATTGTAACACGTGAGAGTTTGGTGGCACTTGAAACTCTTTGGGTCTCTTTTTTGTGATCTTTAAAATTCTGATATTTACGGTAGCTACTGCATAGGGAGCTGTGAGGCCTAACTAAAGTAAAGTAAATTATCATCCTGGCAGAAGTTGGACCAGAACTCAGGAGATCTGTGTGCACTCTTCTACTCCAGGGGGCCTTTAGGAAGGGACCATTACTATCCCTACTTCCTCACACATTAGCTTAATCAAAAACTTGCAAATGTAAAGTACTTCACAGTGCCCCATATGTTCAAAGCCCCCATAGATGAAGCAGAAAATCCTGACAGTAAAATCTGCTGCAAATCTGCATTTCCAACATCCTAAGAATTAGATCAAGCAAGAATCAAAGGCTGGAATCTGAAGATAGAAAAAGTCAAACTAGTTATGAGGGGCCAGATGTTTTCAGATGTATAAATGTGCAAATAAGTAACTAGTGGGATTTATAAATGTGCCTGTGTGAGTTAGGTGCCAAATTCTCCTTGAAAGTCATGGAGGTAGGCACCTAACTCACATATGCAATTTTGTAATCCCACTAGGCACCTCCCTGCATCTAAATACTGTAAATGTGGTCCTACATGCAAATTTTAACAGTGAAGGTAATTAATCACTGGAACTATTTACCAAGGGATGTGGTGGATTCTCCCCCACAAGAAGTCTAAATTTAGGCTGGACACCTTTCGTCACGCTGGAGTCAAACAATGATCATAATGGTCACTACAGATCTTAAAACCTATGAAGTAAAGGGATCTAAAAGACCCGCCTCACACACATGCAGTAACTTTCAACACTCATAACTTAAAGCACTGGAGAAATTTCTTTCAACCTCCATACACTCTGCAAAACAAGCCAAGGTTCAACAAAACAAGTTCATCTGCTGAGTTATACATGCATAGGTGATACCATATAGGAATACTGATGAGAGAGAAAAAGGGGGAAAAAAGGGGGAAAAAGGATGACTGAATGGATTTTTGCTGAAATTTTCCACATACATAAAAATGCACATGTGGCCTGATGCCCAGGAATGAAAACCTTTTGACCCCAAAAAATTTTGTTGCCTAATGTTACATGCAGCTGAAAAGGTTTCTAACGGAAGCTGCTTTTCAGCCTTACCTGTTGCAGCTGGTATGGCTTCTGCTACAAGTCTTCTCTTATCATCATCCTTGGTGTAAACCTCTGATGTACACAAAATTTAGTCAGTTTACTCATCTTTTCCCATATACTATGGAGACACACACAAGGGTCACTTGCTCATTCATTCACCTTTAAAACTGTTTTAGGCATTTTTAATTTACAAATATTAATTTAATATTTCTGAAATTTCTTAATTATTTTTAATTTCTACATATGTTCCACAAAATGGCAGGCCAGTCTTTCACTCTATGTGCTACCTGAAATATTTTGAAAATATAATTATACAAATAGGGATTCCTGCAGGAATCCCCCTTTGCCCAGTAATTAACATAAACCTTAATTCACCAACTAAAATATATATCGGATCTTTGACCTCAATTCAAGAAAGCATCTATATTCAGGAAAGGTCTCTAAGCATAAATTTAAAGTTAAACACATGCTTAAATGCTTTCTTGAATTAAGGATTTAATGATTTCCCCAAGTCCTCCCATGCTCTCTCAACTCAGCAAAACAAATGTGCCTTGCAGCATGGCCTAAAGATTGATAAAGTAGTCTCAAATACTGGTGCAAGATGAGGAGTTTGAGCCTGAAGCTAGACAAAAAGAAAATTCCAACCCCCAAAGGACTGCATCGTATCCATAACCAGCAGGGGTGGCTCCAGGCACCAACCAAGCAAGCTCGTGCTTGGGGCAGCAGATTCTACAGCGCAGCATTCCGCCCAATCCTAGACCGGCATGGCCGCTTTTTTTTTTTGGTTCGCCGATCCAGCCGTTCTGTAGGGGGCAGCAGTGCGGAGGAGAGGAGCATCCTGCTGGGAGCGGGCTGCGCGTTCCGTCTGCCCCAGCCGGTGCCAGGTCTGCAGCAAGCCCAGCAGCCCGTGTTCTCCCTTCCCGTCAACCGGAGGTGGCATGGAGCTTGCCCGGCAGGCAGCATGGCAGTCGGGGCTGCATGGCGAGCGCCCCACTGAAGCTCCGGCCACCCTCATTCTCTCTCTCCCCCCTACTCCCTTCCTCACCCCACCAATGCCCGGGGCACATCTGCAGCGCAGAGAGCCTCCCTGCACCCTGGCTCCAGCTGCGCCGGGGGGGGGGGGGG
>NC_133775.1:103556169-103588622 GCF_003597395.2 Chelonoidis abingdonii
GTCGATTTCCGTCCACACGAACCCTAATCCGAGTTATCACTATCGATTTTAGCGCTACTCCTCTCGTTTGGGAGGAGTTCCGAAATCGATTTAAGGAGGCGGTAAAATCGATATTAATGACGACGTCATGTGAACGGATACAGCGTTAAATCGGTATATCGGCCATTAAACCGATTTAAAGTCGCAGTGTAGACCTGGCCTGACACTGACAGGGTAATACAATTTAACTAGCGTCCTTCGCAAATCTGGTCTAAAATACTAATTAAAATACATCACCAGTAACTATCAACCATTTGTTCTTTCAGGTCAGTGCGCCTCCTCCTCCTCCGATTTAATTAACTTAGTATCAATGCAAAGAGACACAAGATTTACAAACGCTAGATACAAGTACTGTACTGGAAAGCTCAAGAAATTTAGGAACATCCACCTGCAAAGTAAGACACTGCATCAACTGAGTGAGGGATTATCAATTCCAGATATAAATTGCTAATCTGCAGAAGATAAAGTGAGGAAGGGAAACTAAACTGGGGGAGGGAGGAATAGGAGGAGGGGGAAGTAATGTTTTCTAATGATATAATTGTTCTGAAGCCCTTTTCCCAAATGACCAAACAATCCTACCCACAATTTGTGGATCCACCATTTTATGCTCCTTTTGTATCCTCTGCTCTTCTCCTGGTCAAGAAGTTATGTACCAGACTCCTCCGAAGCCAGACACTAAAGTCTTGCTGGGAATCTGTAAGCAACATTATCAAATTGGAAGAAGGTGGCTGATGGAACTAGTGTATACATAGCTCCAGAGATGACAATACGAGCAACATTAGATAATAGTGAGCAAAGCAATGCAGCTGCAAATACTAATGTAGGATTCTTATGTCCTATGTACAATCTAGTCCAGGGTTTGGAACCTTTCAGAAGTGGTGTGCCGAGTCTTCATTTATTCACTCTAATTTAAGGTTTTGCGTGCCAGTCATACATTTTAACGTTTTTAGAAGATCTGTCTATAATACATAACTAAACTATTGTTGTATGTAAAGTAAATAAGGTTTTTAAAATGTTTAAGAAGCTTCATTTAAAATTAAATTAAAATGCTGAGCCCCCCAGACCGGTGGCCAGGACCTGGGCAGTGTGAGTGCCACTGAAAATCAGCTTGCCTGCCGCCTTCGGTACGCATGCCATAGGTTGCCTACCCCTGATCTAGTCTAATTCTCCTTACTCAACATTAGCAAAAACAACTATAATACTGAGTTTAGTTTGTGGCTTCAAAATACAAAAAGGACACGAGTAATAATTTGTACAGGGTTCCTGAAAGGACAGACTAGTAGAATGGGCTACATTCAATATGAAAAAGGGGGGAAAGAAAAAGAAAAAAAAAGGGAAATATTGACTTTCAGTGGCTGCAGCAATCGAAAGAGGATTTGTAATCAGCGTTTGATTAGATTTTGCTATGGATGGAACAAGATATGGAAATTAGCAGGGAAGAGAAACATTTATTTAAATACCTGGAATTTCAAAAGAACCAAATACATTTTGAAAGGGACAAATGCCCATTCTCATGTCTGAAACTGGATTCATATCAAAGGAAGTATAGAAATTGTAGATTATTGGATCATTTGTATAAAATGTTTGGCTAGCCACAGAAGGGCAAAACATAAATTAATTATCTGAAAATCAGTTCCTGTTAGACAATTCACTAGAAACTTTTCTCACCAAAGAGACCTTTTTAGATGAATTATCTAATTTCCTGACTAGCAAAGGGGAAAGATACCAAATTTCACCCATATTATGTCTGATCTGGATCAAAGCATTAGACCTAGCATTGAGCATACAAGTTTAGTTGGTTAGAAACCCATGGAGTGATACAAAGAACCATTACATATCACCTGCCTGCACAAGAACAGCAACAAAGAGACAATAATCCATGGCCAGACACTGTACCTGAACAGTTTTACCACCTGTCTTTCCTTGCACTAACACCTTTAGCTTAAACAGCACAGATTTTGCATTTAGACCAAAAGCCCATGTTCAGTCCCAGATGACGATTCAATACAGTAGAATCTTTCCTCCCCAAAACATTCTACATATTGCATGGACAATGGTCACTCACCCACCTCTGATATGGAACACAGCACTGCCACTCTACACAACTGTTCAGGAAAGGAGGGAGAGACTATCATATATAGTAAGAACCCTGTATTTTGGTATTTGCAAGCAAGTTGGTGAGTGGGCTGAGTTTATCAACCAGTGGTATAACCACAGTAGGAAACATATTTGAAGTGGGGGCGTCAGTGCTATTACTAACAGCAAAGTGTTATCACAATCAATTTGTATTTTTGCTCTTGACAGAGGAGAAAGTCAGCCAGGTTCGTTCCATATAGGTATGGTGATCCTTGAAGTGGTTTCCCCTGTTATAAGCCATGTTTAGTCACAAATCACAATCTGAGAAGCATTTAACATAATGTTAATTTAGCAAAGAAATCTACCACTATAATAATGATTTAAGGGCCATGAAAAACTCTACTAAGTTAGACCATCCCTCCCACATCTCATCATATAAGAGATCAAACCAAATACATGTTGGCAGCCTGAAAGCAGAGAGTACTACTCCACTACCTTGCCTCTTCTGTTCAGTAGAAAGAGAGCGATCCTTCAGGAAAGTGTCTTACAAAAATACTACAGTAAGTCAGAACTGATTATCACTTCCTAAGAATAATGCTAATTTCCCCAAGAGCTTTAAAAAGAGGTCAATAGGCAATTTTAATGAGTGACAAGTTTTTTGGCAGGTTGCCCATTTCCACAAATATATATTTTATTTTTTTTAATGTTTGGTTCAGCGGGCAAAGCCATGGTACAGAATAAAAGAGGACAGCAAAGGCATTGCTCACAGTAAGCGGTTAGCTTTACCTCCTACCTGCAAGAGCAGAAACTTGATGTTCTGTGACTGTGTTAAGCAAACTGAACTATTCTACTTTGCTGTTCATTAAAAATCTTATCCACAAGAAAATGTTTGCCTGTTTTTTTTTGTTTGTTTTGTTTTGTTTTTTGATGTGAAAGGATTAAATGTAGAATAGTAAAGAACAAACAAATCTTGGAAGTTAGCTGTATGCAAAACATCAGGTGACTAAGACTCACAGCTACTGAGAACAGATGAGACATATTAGGTCATACAATCCACCCCTCAAATTTTGTCTGGACAGGTTTTGAAGCTTCAACAATTTCCCTTGGAAACATGTCCACGCTAAATTTTCATCATAGAAAGAAGATGAGTGTGGGGCAATTGGAAAATAGAAGCCAGAGCCAGGGTCAGGAGGGGCACGTTAGCTACCAAAGCAGGGAAAAGCAAGCTTTCACCAAGATAAGAATAAAAACCTGAAGTCCTAGAGCTCAATTTCCAGCCAAGCTATAATCTACCATCTGTTTGTTTACACATGCACCAATATGATCTGGGACACAGGCAAACAACTGTGTGCACAGAGGTGAGAATTTAAACACAAAAGAACATGAGAACATCAGGGATCTTTTCCAGGTGCAAATTCAAACACCTTCATATGCAAGTGTCAGCACTGACGCAGGTAAGAGGTGGTCAGGGCTGACAGGAGCTTAGCATAAACAGGGTTTAACCAACAGATTTTACACAAACAAAACTCCATGGGACCGCAACCCAGACCCCTAGCAACTGGGAATGCAATCTTGGCCCCATTGAAGTTAATGGCAAAACTTCCATCAACTTCAATGGGGCCAGGATTTCATCCTTTTGCGGAGCTGTGCTCCTCAAAAACTTTTTACCCACTAGTGCCATGGAAGCGGTTTTACAGTGTTTCTCGTGTGTCTTCTAAATGTTTGACTGGACCTTCAGATCTTAGCCCTAATTCACTATTCCCCTGCCACCTGGAAGTCAGATGAGAAAGTTAACTCCTTGTCTCCTTATGCATTTCTGTACAAGGATGAAATTTACCAGTGTGCAAAGGGCTACCACAAAGGATACAAACCACTAAAACACACTTGAACCCTTAAATAGTGAGTCAGCAGGGGATAGGCTTTGCGCTGGCCCTCTGAGCAGTGAGATCAGGAAAGTTTACATGGGCTTCAGGTAATCATCCTATACTCAAGTATGCAAGCAATTTTGCCACAACAACATATTCATCATGGATACCCTTCTACCTAATCATCACTGAGAGATCATCCTTTGGACATGCCCCCAAGCTGCTGGCTCCTGCTCTGATTCCCCTATTTGTTTCTGTGTTTTGTAATTAAACATATGTGCCAATGCTTTCTAGTTTTAAAAAAGTCATCTGTTGCTGTCTGTAGATTCAGGACATGAGAAGGTGAGGTTGCTATGCAAATACACACAGTCAATTTACACAGTAAAAGCACATTCTGCAATTTTCATGAAGTAATACATGGAACATAAGGCAACATTTTACCCTTTTTAAAAAAAAAAAACAAAACACACACTAGGGCTGTCAAATTAAAAGTTTTCAGTGGAAAAGAAAATTAGTTTGTCATTTGTTCAGCAACTGAATAAATTTAATTTAGAACCACTGCAAATTAATGTAGTGAAGGGGTTCCCAAACTTCAATGCACCATGGCCCCCTTCTGACAACAAAAAGTGCTACGCTGCTTCACAAGGGGACCTGTATCAGAGGGGTAGCCATGTTAGTATGGATCTGTAAAAGCAGCAGAGAATCCTGTGGCACCTTATACACTAACAGACGTTTTGGAGCATGAGCTTTCATGGGTGCATCTGACGAAGTGGGTATTCACCCACGAAAGCTCATGATCCAAAATGTCTGTTAGTCTATAAGGTGCCACAGGATTCTACCTGCTGCTTTTACAAGGGGACCTGTAACCTGAGCTCCAGCACCAGGGCTGAAGACATCAGGCTGAAGACATTAAAATGGGGTCCGGACCCACAGTTTGAGAACCACTGATGTAGTGCAAGCTTCATACACCGTATTTTAAATTAGTTCTTCCTATCCAGCACAGAAAGTAATTTGAGCTCCTACAGAATAATGGTATTCCTGGATGGATAAGGTTTTTGTGGTCCATATATGGTAGATCCATCTATATTTTCCTTTGTACGTTTGTTTCTCTCTTCTGGTATGTACCCAGCTGTCCATTCTACAATTCAACATTAATAACCCTCTGCATAAATATTAAATTCCTTTAATAGCCATTCCTTTTTTTACCTTGGGACCTGATCCTATAAATCTTATGCACATATGTAACTGTCCTCATCTAAGTGCCCACACTGAATTCCACAGGACTACTTGTGGGAGTAAAATTATTCGCGTGTTTGAAATGGGATCACTGAATAGACATTTAGCATCTGACTTATCTATATTATCTTGTTTCCTGACACCTTCTAAACCCTATCGCTCCTGCAAGATGAGGCCTGCAATTCTGACCAGTACTCAAGCAGAGCCTCACTGTGCCATCATGCAGTGACAATCTTTTCTAATTTGTGCTCCTTCCTCTGTTGACAGATTCATGGTTTTGTTTGGTTTTACTTTCCTAAATGATACTCTGGGATTATCATGGTGCTGATTCTATAGATAAGATTGTCACTAGCTTTCCATCAGCAGCTTGATTTTAAACACAAAACCCACATCCAACTTCCTCAAAACAAACAACTTTGCCACCCTAATTTTCTCAGGTGTGATGTCTTGCCAGAAGATCATTTAGGCATCCATGGGATTTGGAAGAAATGAGAGTTTGAAAAGTGAGGGTTTTTTTCCTACTGGGGGAGGGGAGGAGTCTTTATTTCTGGACTTGCATCACACACACACAAAATATAGTTTGGTCCATTATCCCTGAATTTGATTTGTACCCTGGCCCTACTGCATGAACCGTGATGTGGGGAAGAGAATCCATGGACAGCTGCTACATGCCAAGTAAAAAGGGTTATGACAAAACAAATGAGGAACAGCATTCTCCAGTTTTAAATGCCAGATTAATTTTGCATCCAGCAGGCAGCACTTATGAATTCCACCTTTATTAATTTATTTTCAATCTGGCACTACATGATTGATTCTGTGGCTGGTTCCACAGCAACAATCCATATTTTTATCTAGACCACTGTTACTTGGTGATGCTATAACCGTCCTGTATAAAAGCAGTGTACTCTCATGAAATCCAATACATTATATACCATTGCTGTGTGTTTCTGCATTGAAAATTTCTGTAAAATGGTGAGCACCCTCAACTCCCATTGAAATCAGTCTCAGCACCTTCAGAAATTCGTCCCAAAGGGACTGATCCAAAGTATTTCCAGTAATATCAGTGGACTTTGGAAGAGGCTAAAGGAACACAAAGATCAGTGACACCAGAAGAAATGGATTCATTTGTTATGATAAAGGAACTAAAATGGAGTCACTCTTTCAACCCTTGAGCTAGAAGGAACTACAGTTAAGCTGTTCTGCAACGATTAGCAGTGAAACAGGTAAGTGTGTTACCTACCTCTTGTTCCTCATAGCCATGAAGAAGACCCTCCAGAAACAGGGGGAGAGGGGAAAGCAACATATTACATCAAAAGTAAGTGCCCAAGTTCCAACTATTCCAAACACGGAGTGAATTACTGGAAGGTGATGAGTCATGCAGAGGACCTGGATAACTCCAAGAACAGGAATTTAAAGTGGTTGCTGTTGCATGTCAGTCCAAGAGGGGAAAACCACACAATTCTCAGGCCTGGTCTACACTGCGGTGGGGGGGGAGGGGTTAAAATACGCAGCTACAGGAATACCGTAGCTGAAGTCGACATATCTTATTTTGACTTACCTCCCATCCTCACGGTGCAGGATTGATAGCCGCGGCTCCCCTGTCGACTCCGCTACTGCCGCTCGCTTTGGTGGAGTTCTGAAGTTGATGGGAGCGCGTTCGGGGATTGATATATCATGTCTAGACGAGATGCGCTATATCGATCCCCAATAAATCAATAGCTACCCACCAATACAGTGGGTAGTCTAGACATACCCTTACAGGGATTGGAACTTAAGCACTGATCATCCCATAGGAATTGTGCAGGCAGAATCTTATGTGAAAGTTCCATGTGTCTAGCTCCCAAATTAGTCTTTTGAAAGTGTTCCATAGGTTTCCTTTGAGAAAGAGGACCGAAGGTCACATATAGAGTGATCACTTTGTGAAAAGTCCACCCAAGGGTGATGGTGTTTTTGTCTTATTTTTCTGTGTGACTTCATTCAAGTGCGTAGTGATTGTCTTGTTTCACACACACCATTGTTATTGGGGCATTTAGGGTACTGGATGAGGTACACCACATGCTGGGATAGACATGTGTAGGACCCACTGACCTTGAAAGACGAGGGTTTTTTTTGGGGGGGGGGTGGAGGGGTGTTGGCCATCATAGCAGTGGAGATATGTCTGTAGGTTTTGCATATGTTATGGCAGGGTCTTGTGCCTTTCTGAGTTGTTGGGTCCTGGTCTTTGGGGGGCTTGCTTCCGATGATGAGCTTGGCAAAGTTGGTGGGTTGTTTGAAGGCCAGAAAAGGGAGGTGAGCAGGCCAGAGGAAAGGGGTGGGTAAAATTTATTTTAGGATATGGTCCCCATCAAATATGGGTTGTAACTGTTTGATGATATGCCGTACAGGATCCACCATAGTGTGGTGAGTGACAAGTAGGGGTCTGTGGTAAAAGTGGGGATTTTCACTTGTACTGAAGCAGGTTCTCTCAGAGTATTTGGGTGGCCCTTTCCATAAGGTGATCTACTTCCAAGATGGGGTGTCCTTATTTGATGAAGATGGTTTTAAGTGCATAAAAGGTACGGTGGAAATCTGTGAGGAAGTTTAGATTGTTTGACCAGAGGATGAAAAGATCATTGATGTAGCTCAGGTATGGTCATTGTTTCTGTGATGCCTTTGTCCAGAAATTCTTCCTTAAGGTGCCAAACAAAGAGGTCGACATCCTGGGGAGCCATGGCGGTTCCTATGGTTTGGGCAAAAAGTGTTTGTTGTTGAATGTAAAATGGTTATTGCTGAGGATGAAATGAATGTTTGACAATGTGTCTGGGGTGGGTTATATCAGGTGCTGGGCAACAGTCAATGAAGAATCAGGCCTAACATATTTAAATGCCAACAAGAAGAGATTATCTTGATATACAACAACCTTTCATACAATGTGCAGACAATATGGAAAGCAACCTTCTAGAAAGGCTGAACTCTCCTCACAATGCCCTTCATCCTTTAACATTGATAGCTTCAAGAAAATATTTCTGCTATTCTTAGCAACTACCACCACCCTGGATTCCAGAAACACTGTGGAGGAATAAAAACAAAACAAAACACTAATATGTATTATAGGTTCCTGATTTGAACTTTGGTCCTATCTAATTCTTCATTTCATATTCCACTTCCTACCTTTTTCTTCCTATCACACTCTTTAAATAACGAAGCTACTGAAGTCCCCATTTGAGAAGGCTTCATATGTAGCTTATAGTACTTGTATAGTATTTAGTACATCTATAAACCTGTATAGACAAGTTTTTGAAAACCAGTAACATCTTCCCACTCCATCCCACCAAAAAGACAACAACACTAATAGGGAAAGTTTAGCTATTTGTAGAGATGTTGCCACTGTGCCTACTGTCCTCTCAACTTCAGAAGTGTCATTAGAGCTGTATTTCACTGTTCTCTCTTCAGTTTTCTTTATCTAAGGGATATTTTTCTAGTTAATCAGTGTGAGTATGATCCAAAGCCCACTGAAGTCAATAAAAGTAATTTCAATGATGTTAATAAGCTATAGACCAGGTCCTAGATTAGTATTATAATCCAATAAAACAAATTTACGGTGAGAAACCAAATCGATATACCGTTCATATACACTTTAAAAGTACATTCTTGAAACAAACATTCTTAACTTTGTTGCACGTTTCAGAATCAGGTTTCCCAACCCAATCCTAGGAAGGCTTCATTCACAAGCCCAGCCTATAGTACATAGTCACCTGCCAATTTGATTAACGTTATTGATGGAAATGCAAGATGGGACTAACTAGCTGTTTTTATGATGGGTTTGGTAATGAGACATTCAGCTCTAGGCCTATCCTTATTACTACAGAAAAAGCAAAGATGTTGCTCATGAAAAAGGGATGTTGAACCCTCTTCAGACACTTTAGATCTTTGTAGGCAAGAGCTATAGAACATACCCACCCCCAACAAAAAAAACAAACAAAAAAACCCCCACCAAACACTGGGGGGAAAAAAAAACACAAAAGATTTCATGAATGAAACAATAAGATACAGTATACAATTCCCTTCAAAATGTGTTTATCACTCAAACATTTAAAAGCAAATATTGTCCACAATGAAAGGCTATCAGGAAAATAACAGAGTTCCCAGTCCCGTAACTAGCCAGGCCTACCAGTCCTGTGTATCTGCCTTTAGATACCAACCAAGGTAACATTTGCTTTCTCAGGACTAAGGCTACTACAAAGCTTTGACCAAAATCACACAGTGCTAAAACACAAACTTGTCTGATGCTGAGCTGGCTGGCCAAGAGTACAGGACTTTTAAAAAATTAACAAAAATCTCCATCTGTCCTGTCTTCTGGGATTTTCCTTCCACAGTTTGTCCACTATTTCAACACAACAAGTTGTGACCAACCTCCTTTGCAATAGGTTTGGCACAGGAATGGGGATTCGTCGTTTTAAGTATTGGCAGGAAACTCAAGACTAGGATGCAACCTCTTCTTCCTATCCTGGGCTTGACCTTTGCCTTGGGATTGGTCAGGCTGAGTATGTAATGGGAATGTCCCATAACTTCTGATTTGTTGTCCTCAAATGATCCCAGTTCTTCATTCTTTGCCTTGCCTCAGAGAGAATGTGACTCAGAGGTACAGTCTCTCCTTGTACAGTTACGTGTACATGAGGTGTGGAGGAAATGCAATCTGCCTTACCTAGCATAGAACAGAGTGATCCCCATAGTATGCCAGTCCTGCTCTGCAGGTTGGTGTTGAGGTGGAACAGGACCACCACCTTGCCTCCTCACTGCCCCTTTTGGAGGGACTTGTTAGTATTTCCTGTACATTCTAGAGCTCAGAGACTGCTACTGTGAGTAGCCAATGAGTAGCTGGGTAGCATAGGTGATTGAGGGATGTAAAGCTTGTTGCTCAGCCCTACATGGCTGCATTGGGTCCACTCAAAATGTATGTCTTGCTTCCTCAGAACCGTGATGACGGCAGCGAGCATTCTATCCTGCTAATACTAATCACCAGATGTTTTTAAATATTCTCTCCATCTCTTCCCATCCCAGCCCACCCCTCTCCCCCAACACACACAAAGATATAATCTTAGCTGCTCTGAACACTCCTCGCTGCTATGCACAAACCACAGCACATTTTTCTTCAGTGAAAGAAGTATTTCCAGCTAATGAAAAGGAGAGCACTACTGCTCACCAGCTAACAAGTAGCCTGTGGGGAGCTAGACTTGAAAACAATATTTAGTCTAAGAATTCAAAGCCTGTAAATGTGGTGTAGCACTTCAATGACCTCCTGGTATCAATTCTGAAGGCAGCTCTTTTGCCCCATTCCCAGACAAAGGAACAATGCTGAGATGGTCATTGGCTTTGGAGAGGGTGTCTGGTGAGAATCCATAGACTGAGCAACAAGATTGAGGTAGCTTAGGTAAGGAACAGTCGCAATGATGCTTGAGAGCACCTCAAGTTAGCTCTGGTTCAACTGTAATACGCTGCGCTCCGGCACTGGCCAGTCCTCTCATGCTTCAAGAAGTGCAAAAATTGTGAATAATAAGACCTAGCTCTTATATAGTGCTTTTCATCAACAGATCTCCAAGTCAGGTGCATTGTGATCAGGTGCTAACTGTACAATGCTTCCTCACCCTAACAACCAACTTTGTTGTAAGCTTTTGTTCTCCTCCTATCATGGCTTTAGCTTGCATACTGGAGGTGCATGCATCCAAGACTGCAAAATCATCTTCCTTATTTTTCAAGTCACATTCTGTGCCAGATCCTCAGGGTTGATGGAGCTATATTGAGCGCACCTGAGGGGATGGGGCCAGAGGTGGCTTCCTGGCACCTTTCCACCTGCACCAGCCTGGGGGAAAACAGGGAAAAGTTTGTCCTCTATGCAAGTTTTGCACAGATGCTGAAAACATGCCTATAACCAAGTTAGATATAGTAATACAGAATGAGACATCAGCTGAGATGAGGCAAATGTTCCAAGTGACCATGTATAGGTGACTTCATGAGATGTACAGGGAACTGGAACTCCTATAGGAGAGACCCATGTGCTTTTTTTTAATTTGATATGACAGAATGCCAGAGGAAATGCACACCCAGATGGCTCACACAGAGATACAGAAGTTTAACAGAACTTAGTTAGTTCCATTCTTTTATAAAAGGCTGTCCCCAAAACTGGAAATGGTAACACGGAGGCAAACAGGTAGCAATGTGACAAGATGCTCAATTCACTGTTTGAGTACTATGCTCCCTCATATCTCCTCAGCACCAGGGCAGAACTGCAAAGTCACCTTCCACTAATTAGAAATGGCCACAAGTGATACAGTGCAATTCAGCTGAATAGCATCCAAATGTGATTTGGAAACTGCTCTAAATTTCTAGCTTGATAAAATATTGGAGCATCCTGTATAGTGATGGCACCTCAGATGCTAACCACTTATCCCAAGAGCTGCCTATGAAAGACTGCAACTCCCTCTGGAGGCTTAGCCCATCTTGATAATGCTTCCTTCATGATACCTTAAAGCATCTTGTCTCTTTTTCCTGGCATCATGTAGGTCACCAAGCAACCCGCGTACATTAAATTCCATCTATGGCTCTGGCTTTTTAATTTAAGCTATGAGGTCCTACTAAAAAAAAAAAAAAAATTTAAGTACATACAGACTGTATGCCAAGTGCAGACCTGGTGTAAGTTCAAGCACCTACTCTAGTGACATTAGCAGAGATGATTACGCTAGGTCTGGATCTGACCCAATGGTTTTAAAGTCTGAGATAAGAAGATTGCCCATGCTATTTTATGGTATGACTGATTAGGACATAAAATACTTTTATAGTCTTTCCCCTCACTCCACCAAACTGGTCCAAAAAAAGATAAATATCCTGGCATATTGCTTTAGTGAACCAATCTTTCTCTCAGGCACAATTGCAGTATTCCCTATGCTTCTGACCAGGAGGGCAGGAACATTGCCTCCTTCAAGGCTGATGTCAATGTTACTCCATATATTATCTGCCAAGAGAGGCTTGTCTAGCAGGTGGTTGCCACTTTCCTCTTTAGATTCTCTCTTCTGTTAACAGAATGATCTTCACAAGCATTAGGTCTGAAAAGAGAAGGCTCTTAATTTTAACCTTTCAACATGCCATCCTTCCAAAACAAAGCAGTACTGGTTAATTCAAAGTTTACAGCCAAATTGGTGTCAGTTATTGCTCAACAAGCAATACCATGCCACGGGTTTTTAAGCCAGACATCTCCTTTGACTTGAGAGGGAGTTCAGCTTTAAAAACAATGACATAATATGGCCCAATTTTTTATACCTTCATTTTCTTGGGATCTGCAAGTAGACAGCTTCAAAAATTATTCTTGCTCTACACATTTTACCAGTGCATAATTTTATTCTGATTGATGCTTAATTGTTAGAACTGAAAAGAAAAGTATATGTCACAGTCAAACACAATGGGCCAAATCCTCCTAATATTAACTCCCCCCTCCCCAATGCAATTTCAGTGAAGTCAGTAAAGCTGTACAGGTGTAACTAAGGGAAGAATTTGTGCCCTTAGGTCTGTTTAACCTCCATGAAGAAGTGGACATAAAGAAAATAAACACAAAACAAAGGAAATCCTGTTTCCCAGAGTAAGACGGTTATGAGTATATCTGTACAATATTTACCAACTGCAGAACAAAATATTACAAGATGATATCATCTAGTTATGGACTGCACAGGGTTAATTCTAAAAGTGCATTAGAAAAATGTAACCTATGTGCAGAAAGTACTGAAGTCTGTACATCTAGTAAGAACATGTTGCACTCACTCCACAAGAATGCAAGATTGCAACAGTTTATTATCCCTTTAAGAACTGCAATATATTTCACGTTAAGTATTAACGATGTATTAAACAGCATTGCAGACCACGGCACAGTTTCCACAAGTTTGCACAATCATATGCTATATAGTAAAAAATTTACAAAAAGTTGTAAGGGCCTTCAGTGACTTCAGCTATTTGGGAATATGCAATTTAGAGCTTATGTCAGACCATTTTACTCTGCTGTCCACTTTGGGACCAAGAACCACAAGAGCTTTAAGCAGAGGTGGGCAAACTACGGCCTGGGGGCCGCATCCGGCCCACCAGACGTTTGAATCCAGCCCTTGAGCTTCCACTGGGGATCAGGATCCAGAGCTTGCCCCGCTCCGGCACTCCAAATGGGGAGAGGGGTCGGGGGCTTGCCCCGCTCCAGGCGGCTCCTAGAAGCAGGAGCAGAGGGGGGACATGCCGCTATGCATAGAGGCAGCCAGGGGGCTCCGCACCCTGCCCCCACCCCAAGCGCCACCCCCACAGCTCTCATTGGCCGGGAACGGCAGCCAATGGGAGCTATGGGGCAGTGCCTGTGGACAGGGCAGCGCCTCCGCATAAGAGCCCAGAGGGGGGACATGCTGCTGCTTATGGGAGCTGCTTGGGTAAGTGCTGCCTGGATCCTGCCCCCCATATCCCCTCCCATGCCCCAGCCCTGATCCCCCTCCCACCCCCTCGGTCCCAGCCCAGAGCACCCTCCTGCACCCCCGACCCCACCCTAGAGCCCTCATCCCTTCCCACACCCCAACCCCCAATTTCATGGGCATTCATGGCCCACCATACAATTTCCATACCCAGATGTGGCCCTTGAACCAAAAAGTTTGCCCACCTCTGGCTTTAAGGGATGCTAGGGAAATCTAGTTTCCTTATTAAATATGCTCCGGCTGCTTCTAGGAATAGAAATCAATTCCACAGTCCTACCTCTGAAAAATCTCCCCACTGAGTTCAGCAGTTTAATTTGCAGTTAGACATCTTCCAACCTCCCCCAAAAAATCATTATAGCTCCTAACACATTATGGCAAAGCCCAAAAGAGAGCAAGCACTAGCTCTAGGGGAGCAGGTCCTCAAATGGTGCAAGTTGGAAGAGCTCCATGGAGCTATGATGATGTACATTAGATGTAGATCTGGCCCATGAGGACTGAACTTCTAATTAGCTAGGGTGACCAGATGTCCCATTTTTAAAAGGGACAGTCTCCTTTTTGGGGACATTTTCTTATATAGGCACCTATTACCTCCTCACCCCGTCCCATTTTTCCACAGTTGCTATCTGGTAACCCTATAATTAGCCCATCTACAGACAGCCTGCTGGAACTTTGGCAATCAGACCCTCCACAGAAAGGTAGCATGGGGTTGAAAAGCAGTTGCATCAGAGAAAAGTAAGGTCCTAATTGGCTGGACACATGTTGAGGATCCAGGGCTTTCCATTACCAATTACTGCACTAACGGAAAGAACCAGTGAACAGTTGAGCTGCCAGAATTTTATTGACAGTGGTCATTCTTCCCACTACTACTGGCCATAATACTTAAACATGCCACATATGCGACAACGAGTCCTGTGGCACCTTACAAACTAACAAGCCAGCATATGAGGGCTTGGGAGGCTCATTCAAGTGGAAGGGGGATCCTCTGGTGGCAAAGACCTAGAGTTGAAGCTCTTATGCCAGTCTCTTTCCCTGTTGCCAGCATACCAGGGGACAGGAAACACGGTCAAAGACAAGGAGAGCAGCGTGCTTTTTTCTTTTCCCCCCAGTTCCTTGCAATTCAAATAGGGCCTGATTCAAAGTCCACTGAAAACAACGGAAACATACTCATTGGCTTCCATGGACTTCAGATCAAGTCCAAACCTCAGTTATTCATAGTGGGCCTCCCAGGCACTAATGCAAAACAGTAAATCTACTGCAATAAAAATAGATCTGGGCATATTTATTCCATGTTTTCTCAGTTTTGAACATGTTAAGATTACTCTGAATTTAAATTCTGGTTTTCAAAGAGGTTCAGTATTTATTGGACATATTTTCCTGCATTTTATAAAGTCAAGATGTGCAGGATTATTACTGAATATAATTGCCTGTAGTGAATGTTGCAACAAATATTATTGCTACAGTAATTCCATTTTTACCACTGAGAAACTTCAAAGAAAGAAAAACTTCTTGTAAATTCCTTTTTTCTCTTTGGTAGGCCATTGCTCTTCAGCCTGAATTTAGTATTTCCCTCTTCTCTGCTTTAAAAGAGTGGTAAGCCGTTCTCTAAATAACCCAGTGTCTCCTTTGCCTTTACCACACGCTGCTTACTCCAAATTTAGTGCGCTGTAAACTTTGGAGAAAATTTAAAATTGGTAGACATCTTTATTTTGAACCACAGAAGTTTTTTTCTAGTGCATTCTAGACCTGTGCTAAAGTTTACAATTAAACCTAAAACTTTTTCCCAACGTCTGGTTTCAAGTTGTGTTACAAGTTTTAAATTAGTCCAGGTTCATCCCTAAAGTTCAAAAACCTTTTGAGCACTTCATGGTATTGGACTGAAAAGATGTGAAACTTTGTTTACAGATTAATCTTTGAGGTTCGCAATAAGTACAATATTGTGCTATTAGCTGGATTTGTACTGTTCTACAAAACAATATTTTAAAACCACGTTTTTGTCCCGCTGTTACTTAAA
This sequence comes from Chelonoidis abingdonii, assembly GCF_003597395.2. NCBI lineage: Eukaryota > Metazoa > Chordata > Testudines > Testudinidae > Chelonoidis > Chelonoidis abingdonii. The sequence continues at coordinate 103,571,868 of NC_133775.1, forward strand.
TATTTTGTTTAACTATATGCAAAACTTTTAAAAAGACATATTCAGCTTTGCAAGCTATGGCGGCTGCCAACTTTTAGTATAACTTTTACCATGAGAGAGAGTTGGACTGTGAAATGCTCTTGGCTCAGATTCATTGTCTTCATCATCAGGTAGCCATTTATTTCTCAAATAAAGGTTTTTAAATACATTCTGCTGTGCTATATATTTTCCAGAAAGCGTCTTTCACATTCCCCTTACAGAAATTGTAAGATAGACTCACATGATTACGGAACAAGTTTGATCCTGACGAGAAGGATTTAGCTTTAAGCTATTGTTTACAAAACAAACTAGAAAAGCCCATCATCAGTGACACAACCATAGCCTGTGCTGTCACCTATCCTTGGTCGGTTTCTGCGGTTTGGTTTAAAGAGGCTTTTTTCCCCCCTAACATTTCAAATTCAGGTCTAAGTCTTGTATACAGTTTTGATGGGACTACTCAGGAAGTAAGCAGCAAGCAATAAGCCTGGTAACATAATAGTAAGCATGACACCTGGTAAGTCACAGTGTGTAGGATTCATTCCAATAGGTTGATATACTGAACTGCTCTGTCTTTTACATACCTGGGGGGAAAACTGCAAAAAGGGCTTTTAAGTGTAAAATGTATATTTTTCTCTCTCTCTCCCCCTTGCTTTGTAATTTTTTACAGGGTTTGTATTAAATTTTGCTCCTGGGATATTTTGACTCATTTCCTCAAGAAAATAGCCCTTATTCTTTTCCACTGAACCTGCCAAGTTGGTTCTTTATTTTGGTAAGCTCTCTCTTCTTGCTTTCTCAAGACTGTACTGAGGTATAGTATTAACTGATGTCAGGTCAGCGGGAATTAAACTGCTCTGGATGGAACGTGTTCAGCGGGATAACTTGTAGGTATGATTCCTTCTGAGAGATCATTACAGATCAAACTTTCAAAAGTGGACTCTGATTTTGGGTGCTCAATTTAAGATGCCTCAAGCCTGATTTTCAGAGGTGCCTAGTACCCTCCGTTCCAAATGAAATTAATGGGAACTGCAAGTGTGGCACAAAATCTCTGGGGGTCTCAAGGGAAGCACAAACAGCAATAGGGACTGGGATGGCCTGCTTAAGACGGCGGCATGTGCTTTCCCTTGCACTAGTCCAGGTTGGCTGGCTGCTGTGGAAGAGAGTAGAGTTATTACCTAGCTCTTCTCCAACCTCCTACATAATTTTTAGCACTGCTCTTGGGGCGTGAGTCCCATTCTCTGTACATAACAGATACCAAATCAACTCCCACAGGAGTCAATGGCAATCATTCCGTTCAATTCAGATTAAGCTGTAGCAAGCCCTTGGAATGCAAGAAAAGAGACTGTATGTGGCTCCCACACAGGGGCAGAAACATGAGGAGAAGGGAGGCCCATTGTGTCCTATCTCCCTCCCAGGAGCACCTGACAGTACTGGGCACAATACTGCCTAGCCCAGGTTGCAGTTCTCTAACTTTATATAGCATTTACAATTCCTCACCAATGTCTGGGAGTGGGAGCTGTGTTTAGTTTATCAGATATTTCCGGACTTGCATATGCTACTTTGCTATTAAGCCTAACTTTTTATATCTTAGAGAGGACTGATTCCTGATGTTTGTTACCACCCAGTGAAGATACCTATTGTTTTAGCAAGCATCAGACTCTTTGTGCAGCCTCTTCTATTATTGTCCAGGGGTGTTTTGACCTCTTTCTATTGCTTTCACTTTCGATCATTCTAAGGTGAATTGATATTTGATCAGATTTACGAGTGGGGTTATCTTGTTTGTGGCTTGCACCAGCCATGGTATTCAACATTTCCTTCCACATACCAACAAGTCCAGATGTACAGAACTCTAATAATAATATGGTTTGTTCACAGAGTGGATACTTTTAGCCAGACCCATCTTTGTGCAAAGAGCACAAGAGCAAGTGTCAATGAGAAAAAGCACTTGGAGGGCATCTTCCAACAGCCTGTACTGAACTGTACAGAAAATGGCTACAGTTGAGTCCTTATAGATTTAAAGATCCAGTACACAAAACAATAGAATCTTAAGAATTACCTAGCTAAATACACCATCGAAAAGGGAGTCAGACCTCTGGATACAATTACAGCTTTCAGACCGATCCCCAGGTTGTCATTTTTTCACTCCCTGAGCCAAATTCCCTGCTGGAGCCTATGAGCAAAACTCCATGGAAATAGTCCCAACTGTAGTCTATACCCATTTACACCAGCAGAGAATTTGACCCTGCATAAATTGCTTTCCATCAGATTTCCATGTTTCACATTACTTCTCATGAAATCCTTTCAATCCGGTTTGCATCCTTAAAAAGAAGTTGTCATCAGTTGCCCAGCATGTCCATTTTCTTACTTTTGTATATGCATTCAATTTCAGAACACCACTGCCACTCAAAGTGTGTATTCCAGGCACTGGTTTATTAAAGATTCTTCTGACTAGGGATAAAATTTTCAAGAGTGCCTCCGTGACTTAGGTGCCTACATCAAAATAGGCAGTAAGGAGCTTGAGCCTAACAATGTTGATTGGACTTATGTTCCAAAGTCACTTAGGCACATTAGAAAATTTTACCCAAGAACTAAATTTCTAAGCATTTGACTTAATTCATAGGACTACCAGGACACAGCACAAACTTCATCACCTGAACCTCACTTGTCCAAACTTTCCCGTTATCCCTGTCAGAGGCAAGATATGTGACTACCGTTCTGGGGACAGGACCATTTCATAGGTCACTACGGTTCCAAATAAGTGAGGTTTGGCTATAATGCAGCCAGTTGGATCAGAAAGTGCCTTAGTCCTGCTGTGCTGGCAGGCCTTGGGGAAGCAAGCCAGCCAGCTGTCTATAACTGGAGGAATGGCCAGCAGCAAAAGCCAGTCCCCTAATTATGTTTAAATTCTGGGTGTCCTGAGGGATCTTTGGATAATAGAGGTAGTACTCACACAGGGCAAGCCATTTAAAGAGAAAGTCAGAAGGAAGAACAGCACTTTTTGGAGTAAAAAACCGAGCAGAGAAGCACGAGAGGCAGGCATGGGGCCTCAGGGAAGCGGTGGAGCAGGGACAAGAAGAGAAGCAGTGGGGGTGGGGCCACAGGTTAAGAGCAGGACACGGGAGCAGGGCCTCAGGGTGGAGTGTGGGCCAGGTCATGACCAGAGCACTCTTTTGGCGGCAGCACTCCACAAGCAGCAGGCGAGCAACACGCCTCCAAAGGGAGGTGACCTGCACCCTGTTTGGGGAGACTTAGCCTATTATACCCACTGCCCATGATGGTGGACTACCAGCATCCAAATTCACTAACCTGTGCCCACACTGCAAAGCGGGTGGGTGACCAGTCTAAATGAAAGTGGCACCTGGGCTCCAGTCCGTACCCACAGCTGGACCCATCAAGATTTAAAGCATCACCAAACTCACGTCAGAGGTTTGTGTGTGTAGATGGTAGTTGTGCGAATCTAGGCCTTAGGGCTAAAGATGCAGCTACATGCCTAGTGGGGCTTTCAAAAGCACCTAGGCACCTGACTCCTATTAACTGCTGAAAGTTACACATACATTTAAGTCCCTTGCCAAATTGGATTAGTGTTCTGTCCTATGTCTGAAAGAAAGACCAAGAGCATCTACCTAGGCCTCCTGTAAAACGTGATATATCAGAAGTGTGACCCTACAGATCCCTGTCTTTCTAATGGTCGACCTATTTTAGGTATCACAACTGAAAGAGGGAAGGAAAAGAAGTGGTGCCAGCAACCCGGATAGTTAGCGGTGCAATTTTTCCTCCAAAACCTGTTCAGTTCATTATTCTTACAACATGTAATTAATCAGAACATACATCAGCAAGGGTTTAAATATTCAGGACCTATGTCAAGATACAGCACACCGTCCTCTTAAAGCAGCATAAAGGTATTTTACTTTTATGGCTTTTAGAGATCAGTTAAAATGTTGAGTGTGATTCAGATTTTTGTTTTCCCATTTTAAAGGAAGAGATTAATATTTTAGAGCTAGCTACACCATGTTTTGTTCACACTCATCATATAGCAGGAACAGTAGCTCTTGAGTTTCCATCTCCAGCGAAGAGCAATAACCTATACCTTCACAAGTATTACATTAGCTTTATCTAGATAGATGAAAGAGGAGCTTTTGTTGTTCACCTAGACACCAGTAATGTTAACTGAACCTTTGTTCATTCAGTGTTCGCACAGCAATGCTATTTTTCTAATGGAGAATGGGCTGCAATTCATGCACCCTGCTCAAGTGAGTTTTAGGTTAAAACATGGAGAAAACGTAGTGTGACAATGCAATGAAATACAATTGGAAAGAGGTGAAATTATGGGACATGGTAAAGAGGAAGAAAAGCAAGGAAATACACCTGGATTTATTTATACAACACCAAGACAGAACAGATCACAAAATAAGAATTAAAGCAAAGATGCAGTGCTTATCAGATGTAAAAAGATTACAAAAGCACAGGAACCCCCATTGCTCATAGACATTTTTAATTCCTGAGATCCCTGTGGAGAGATGCATAGGAGTAAGCAGTTATTTTTGTTGAGAATAAAAGGTCAATAAAGATGCAATAAAAAGTGGGGAAACCACTTGCATAAGCCAGTACAAAAGAATACATTTCCATTTCCTGTTAAAGGGAATGTGTAAGTAAGAGATCACAAAATAATTATATTTAGGATATTAAGGATGAGAAGTAAAAGACGGTTACTCACCTTTGTAACTGTTGTTCTTCGAGATGTGTTGCTCATATCCATTCCAATTAGGTGTGCACGCGCCGCGTGCACGTTCATCGGAAGATTTTTACCCTAGCAACACTCGGTGGGTCGGCTGGGTCGCCCCCTAGAGTGGCGCAGCTATGGCACCGGATATATACTCCTGCCGACCCAACTGCCCTTCAGTTCCTTTTTTCCGGTTACTCCAACAGAGGGGAAGGAGGGTGGGTTTGGAATGGATATGAGCAACACATCTCGAAGAACAACAGTTACAAAGGTGAGTAACCGTCTTTTCTTCTTCGAGTGCTTGCTCATATCGATTCCAATTAGGTGAATCCCAAGCCTTACCTAGGCGGTGGGGTCAGAGTGAGATACTCCAGAATGCAAAACCGCTGAGCCAAAGGCTGCATCATTTCTGGATTGTTGCACTAGGGCATAATGGGAAGCAAAGGTGTGTACTGAAGACCAAGTAGCTGCTCAACATATCTCCTGGATAGGTACTTGAGTTAAGAAGGTGGCCGACAAGGCCTGAGCCCTGGTATAACGTGTGGTAATATGTCCTGGAGAAACATGAGCTAGATCATAGCAAGTACGGATGCACGCCGTTACCTAGGACGAAATCCTCTGAGAAGAGATGAGTTGGCCTTTCATCCGGTCTGCCACTGCAACGAAGAGTTGGGGCGTTTTGCGGAAGGGCTTTGTCCGGTCAATATAAAAGGCGAGCGCCCTACAGACGTCGAGGGAATGTAACTGCTGCTCCCGATGAGATGCATGCAGTTTGGGAAAGAAAATCAGGACATATTCCTCCTGCTCGAGATGGAAGGTTGATACTATTTTGGGGAGGAACGCTGGATGTGGACGCAACTGCACCTTGTCTTTGTGGAACACTATATACGGTGGGTCCACCATCAGAGCCCGAAGCTCAGAGACTCTTCTAGCTGACGTGATGGCTACAAGGAAGGCTGCTTTCCATGACAGATATAGGAGCAAACAGGTTGCCAACGGCTCAAATGGAGGAGACGTAAGCCTCGTCAGGACCAGGTTGAGGTCCCAGGAAGGGGTGGGGCAGCGTACTAGGGGGTATAGACACTCCAAACCCTTGAGGAACCTCGAAACCATAGAGTGGGAGAAGGCAGAGTGACTACCTTCTCCTGGGTGGAAAGTAGAAATAGCCGCCAAGTGCACTCACAATGATGAGCTAGAGAGGCCTTGCTGTTTAAGATACCAGAGATAGTCCAGTATAATGGGGATGGGAATCTCCGTGGGTATGGCATTCAGTGTTGGACACCAGCAGGAAAATCGCTTCCACTTGGCCAAGTATGTAGATCGAGTGGAAGGTTTAACTCCGATTGGGTTAACCATGCAGGAGCCATGCTGTGAGATGAAGGGATTGCAGGTCTGGGTGGTGAAGCCTGCCGTGGTCCTGAGTTATAAGATCTTGATGAAGAGGCGGGGAGACTGGGTTGGCTATCGAGAGGTCCAGCAACGTGGTGTACCAGTGTTGTCAAGGCCATGCAGGGGTGACCAGGATCAGGCAAGCCCAGTCCCTGCGGAGCTTTAGGAAAACCTTGTGCACCAGTGGGAAGGGTGGAAAGGCATAAAGCAGCTGGCTCTTCCATGGGATTAGGAAGGTGTCCGATATCAAGCACCGGGCGAGACCTTGAAAGGAGCAGAACCTCTGGCATTTCCTGTTCTCGCGAGAAGCAAAGAGGTCTATGTGGGGAAAGCCCCACTTCTGGGAGACAGAATGTATAATGTCCGGGCGAATCGACCACTTGTGATACAGAAAAAATCTGCTGAGTTGGTCTGCCAGAGTGTTCCGAGCCCCCGGGAGAAAGGACGCTACAAGGTCTATTGAGTGGGCTATGCAAAATTCCCACAGTTGGATCGTCTCCTGACAAAGGGGGGAGGATTGAGTTCCTCCCTGCTTGTTTATGTAGTGCATGGCCGTTGTGTTGTCCGTAAGCACCGAAACGACCCTGCAGATGTTGCTGGAATGTCTGGCACACCAGGCGGACTGCTCTCAGTTCTCGGATGTTTATGTGCAATGCTAGCTCTTGAGATGACCAGAGGCCTTGCGTGCGAAGATGGCCTAGGTGAGCCCTCCAGCTGAGAGATAACGCATCCGTCGTTAGGGACACTGAAGGCTGCATCGGATGGAACGGCAGTCCTGCACACATTAGGGAGGGTGTTAGCCACCAGTTGAGGGAGCCTAAAATGCTCCGAGGAATGGTGACTACCATGTCTATGGTATCTCTGCCTGGGCGGTAAACTGAGGCGAGCCAGGTTTGAAGGGGACGCAGACGTAGCTTGGCATGCTTGGTTACAAAGGTGCATCCAGCCATATGACCGAGGAGGCTGAGACAGGTTCGAGCCAAGGTCGTCGGAAAGCTTTGGAGGCTTTTTATAACTGAAACTAATGCCTGAAACCGGGGTAGTGGCAGGCAGGCTCTTGCGAGTTTGGAGTCTAGAATGGCCCCAATGAACTCTATTCTTTGTGTAGGCACTAGAGTAGATTTCTCTAGATTGATCATCAGGCCCAATCGCCTGAATAGGTCCATGACGATGCCCACGTGTCCGGTGACTTGGGCCTCGGAGTTCCCTCGAATAATCCAGTCGTCTAGGTAAGGAAAGACATGTATTCGCCGATGATGGAGGAAGGCAGCCACTACAGCCATACACTTTGTGAACACGCGAGGGGCTGTAGAGAGGCCAAACGGAAGGACCGCAAATTGAAAATGTTGGCGGTGCACCATAAACCATAGGTACTGTCTGTGTGGGGGATAAATGGCGATGTGGAAATATGCGTCCTTCATGTCAAGAGCAGCGTACCAGTCCCCGGGATCCAGGGATGGGATGGTGGTTCCCAGGGATACCATGCAGAACTTCAACTTTTTCAAGAACATGTTGAGTCCTTACAGGTCCAGGATGGGTCGGAGACCTCTTTTTGCCTTGGGGATTAGGAAACATCGGGAATAAAATCCCTTGCCCCTTAATTCCTCCGGTACCTCCTCTATACTCCTGATCGAGAGGAGCGCACGAACCTCTTGCCAGAGGAATTCCTCGTGAGACGGGTCCCTGAAGAGGGACGGGGAAGGGGGGTGAGAGGGAGGGGGCAAAATAAATTGGAGGTGGTATCCAAATTCTACTGTGCATAGGACCCAATGATCTGAGGTTAAATGGGTCCACGCAGGGAGGAAGGAGGAAAGGTGGTTGGAAAACTGAAGGGGATCCTGGGGAAAGGACTGGTGCTCTGCTCTCTGGCGCACCTTCAAAAGTTCGGTTTAGGGCCCGTCGTTGGTTTGGCGGGACCGTTATTGTGGCCCCCTTGGGGTCCAGACTGCTGCCTGCAGTTACCGCGACCACACCTTCTGCTAAAGTCTTGTCATGGCCTGGGTGGGGGGTAAGGGCGCTGAGGCTGGCTATGGAAGGACCTTCGTGGGGTCTGTGGGGTATGCATCCCAAGGGAATGCATAATCACCCGATTGTCCTTGAGACTCTGCAGCCTAGGGTCCGTTTTCTGAGAGAAGAGGCCCTGGCCTTCAAATGGCAGGTCTTGGATGGTGTGCTGCAGTTCAGGAGGTAGGCCTGACATTTGCAGCCAGGATATCCGTCTCATCGTGATTCCGGAGGCCATGGTTCTGGCTGCCGAATCGGCAGTGTCGAGTGAGGCCTGGAGGGAGGTCCGTGCAACTGTCTTTCCTTCCTCCAGAAGGGCCTGGAATTCCTGGCGGGAGTCCTGTGGAAAGTTCAGTGAACTTGTCCACCGCCTGCCAGGTATTATAATTATATCTGCTAAGCAAGGCCTGTTGGTTCGCCACCTTGAGTTGGAGGCCCCCCGCAGAGTAGACTTTACGTCCCAACGGGTCCATACATCTAGCCTCCCTTGATTTTGGGGAGGGGGTTTGCTGGCCATGGCGCTCCCGCTCATTCACGGATTGGATCACCAGACAGCATGGAGGAGGGTGGGTACATAAGTACTCGTACCCCTTGGAAGGCACCAAGTACTTTCGTTCCACCCCTCTGGCCGTGGGAGGGATAGACGCCGGGGATTGCCAGATGGTGTCCGCTTTGGCTTGAATGGAGTGGATGAATGGTAAAGCCACATGAGTTGGCGCATCCACCGACAGTATGTCTATTACAGGGTCTTCAGCCTCTGGGACTTCCTCTACCTGTAGATTGATATTTAAGGCGACTCGCCTCAGGAGATCCTGGTGAGCTCAGAGGTCAATGGGGGCGGGCCCAATGAGGATGTCCCGGCTACTGCCTCATCTGGGGAAGAGGAAGACGACAGACCCAGGACGAGTGGCTCACGTATGGACTCGTGGTCAGGAGGTACGTCAGGGTCTGGGAGGACCTGAGGGTCTGGTGCCAAAGGAGATTCGTCTGTACCCGCTGGAGGGAGGCGGCTAACAGTGGCCTCCGGTGCATGATGTTCCAATGGGGCAGAGCGTGATGGTACCGTGGGTTCGCCTTGGGCCTGGTGATATGTCCAAGGCGTCCAAAAGGACCACTGTTGAGGACCTTGGTCTGGACCTTGAGCCTCATGTAGAACTCGGCTGTGTAAGTCCGAATCCCCGTAGGAGGCACTATTGGCGTGCGAGGACACAGACGCATGCCGCGATGGCCATGGCAGAGCAGAGACAGCTTGAGGAGGAGCCCTGCGTCCAGCGAACTGTTCTCCATGCCACACTGGAGAGTGGTACCAGGTTCCGTACTGGTACCAGGAGTGGGACCGGGACCTGTGACTGGCGCAATGCCAGGAGGTCGATCAGGATCTTGATGCTCTATGATGAGATCGGCTGCGGTGTGAATAGTGCCAGGGGCTGGATCGGTGTCTGGAGTATCAGGCCAGTAAGCGGGATCTCGAGTGGTGCCGCAAGTACGACCGGTACCGAGAAGGAGCTCGGTAACGGGACTGAGAGCAGCGTTGGGATCGGGATCAGTGACGCGATCGAGAATGCTGGCGGGACCTCGATCTTGAGTGGTGCCTCTCACCAGTGCCGATCGAGGACGGTCTTACCATGGCAGGCTTGCCTGTTGACTGAATAACCCGCACCGGCGGTGCCAGGGGTTGAGGCAGAGTGGGCTCCGTTAATGCAAGCAGTTCCCTCGCCATAGAAAATGTCTCTGGCATGGTGGGAACGATGAGCTCTACCGAGGCATGCGCCGGGGAGCTGTCAGGCACCGGACTCGATGGCCCTTGCGAGGTCGGAATCAATGGTGCAGAGATTGTCGGTGCCACGGCAGTTACTGGTGCCGGGCGGCTCAACTTAAGGCTGTTGCTCAGACTGCAGTGTAGGTAGTGAAGCTGCAGGAGCTTTGAGCTTCTTGGTTCGTGGGGAGAAGGAACGGTGCCGGGCAAGTTTCTGGGCCAGTGCCGGCAGCCGAGATGTCTTTGTGGTGCCAGCGCACTCCGGTGCTGACGAGGCACTTCTCCCCAGTGCGGACTGTCTGGCACCCGGTGCCAAAAGGTGGAGGAGTGAGGGCTCCCTCCATTAGGAGTTGCTTGAGGCGAAAGTCCCGCTCCTTTTTCGTCCGCGGCTTGAAGGATTTGCAGATCCGGCACTTGTCTGCGAGGCGGGATTCCCCCAAGCACTTGAGGCAGGAGTCGTGAGGGTCTCCTGTGGGCATCAGCCTGCGGCAAGCCGAGCACGGTTTGAAACCTGGTGAGCCAGGCATGGGCCTGGGCACCGGGTGAGGGCAAGAGCTAATCCCCAACCCTCTGAACTATATACACTAATTACATTTAGGAAAAATTATTAAAAGTATTAACTAGAACTATAGAGAATAAGTATTAGAACGAGTAAATAGCTAGGGAGGTGGAGATCAGCTAAGCCGCGCTCCACTGTTCCAACGACCGACACGGGCGGTATGAAGGAACTGAGGAGCGGATCGGTCAGCAGGGGTATATATTCGGTGCCATAGCGGCGCCACGCCAGGGGGCACCCAGCCGACCCACCAAGTGTTGCTATGGTAAAAATCTTCCGACGAACGTGCACACCTAACTGAAATCGATATGAGCAAGCACTCGAAGAACAGTAAGTTGTACAATGAAGGTACTTTGTTTTAGGGGAGCAAAGATGGAAAAATTACAGGAGATGGTGGGTAGAATCCCACGAATGAGGCAAAGGAATGAATACAAGAAAGAGTACCACCACTGTAATTAAAAAAAAAAAAGCAACGTATCAATTTGCTGAACAGAACTGCCTCAGAATGGTGGTACAACTTGAATTAAATGGAACCTGATAGTGGTCCATGTTGGGACACATCACATGAATCATGATACAGTAATACCAAGAACCCCACATTTATTAGAATTCACAGATGGATGGTAATGTCCAAGTGGATAGAGCCAAACTACAGAATCCTCATACAAAGAGAGACAGGTTAGCTGTAAGTGAGATCAGAACAGGATCTCTCTCCAGCACCAGAAGAGACTGGTATGAGGCATGGGTCATAGTCTACAATGGCCAGGGCCAGGGCCGGCTCCAGGTCTCAGCGCGCCACGGGGGGCGCTCTGCTGATTGCTGGGAGGGTGGCAAGTGGCTCTGGTGGACCTCCTGCAGGCGTGCCTGCAGAGGGTCCGCTGGTCCCACAGCTCCAGTGGAGCATCCGCAGGCATGCCTGCCAGAGGTCCACCGGAGCGGCGGGACCAGCGGATCCTCCGCAGGGACGCCTGCGGGAGGTCCATCGGAGCCGCGGGACCGGCAAGCAGCAGAACGCCCCTCGTAGCGTGCCGCCGTGCTTGGGGCAGCGAAATGGCTAGAGCTGGCCCTGGCCAGGGCTTCACTGCTCTGGGGGCATGGTCTGCCAAACATGGGGGCGGGGGCATAACAGGACCCAATTGGCTAGCTCGGTGTAAAGCACATGCAAAACAGGGGTAAACTCTGCACCTTTACAAGGGAGACGAAAGTGCACCCAGTAGCAAATCCTTTATCAACCAACTCAGTCAACCATAAGCAATGTTCCCTTATACTGGTACAATGAGTCTTGTACAAGGTGTAGCTGTTGCCTCTATATTCTCTTTCTTCTAATCACGTAACACTTCCATCATATGAAGGTAGAATTTTACCTGGAGAGAGAAATAATCAACATAGCTAAAAATGTGGGAAACTTACTGGGGAAATGATAATGCAGAAAAAGATGCAATGGGGGGAGGGGAGTGCAAAAGCAGTATTGCCACTTCAGCTGTCCAAAAATCATGAATCAAGCCTGCAAAAAAATCAAGAGGGGCTTAAAAATCTTAAGAATTTATATATAATTTGGCGTGGTGTTTTGTTTTTGCACATATTCACATGACTCCAGGCACTGGGGCTTTAAGAAAACCACCAATTGTCAAAAGAGCTCTAGTGGACAATAAAATGGCTATGACCAAACAGCACAGCACTACTGAATAAAATAAAAAGAATCAGTATCTTGGACTTTGACTAGACAGGAGGCTCTTATATGATGAAAGAGCCTTTGTTATATGATGAAAGAAACTGTTACATTTTTGGTGTGATGGTACTAAAAATACTGTTGGAAATGTAGGCCTTTCATTACACAGTTACATAATAAAAAAAAAACCACACTAAAAGATGACACTGAAAACAAAGATGAATTTCAAACAAACAGACACAGGTATAATGGACAAAGGGAATAGAGGCTATACGGAGAGAGACTGATTGGGAGCAAAAAAAGCAACAAATCTCAAGTTTCAGTGAGGGATAGGATTAACATGAAAATACTGTACAAATATTACAGAGCTGTTAACAGGAAGCAGTGGAAGGGAACTGTATGCAATTCAGCATAGCAAGATGAGGAATTGTTCTCCATGTCTTTGTTTTAGATAAAAAGTTTTGACGTGACAAGTTGCCTATCTGAATAAGCAACTAGGCAATGGACTGATATGCCAACAGAAGTAGCTGTCACTAGAATCAAAAATAGGTCAGATAAAACACTTCCGTATTTTAGATTATAGGAAACAATGATCCTGCTCTCTCCAGAGGCTGGAACTGGTTGACTTGAGAAAAATCTTTTACAGCTTCCTATACCAACCAAAATTCTGAATCAGCTTCAAGTATGGGAAGTTCTGACCAGCTGCAGGAATTTGTACTGCTAGCTCCTTAGAGAATCTTGCAAAATCACAAAGAAGCCTACAAACCACACCAGAGGGAAGCAAGAAGTTTATTGCAAGCTAATTGCAACAGGCTCTAGAAGCTGAAGAGGGACAGGATTCTCAAAATAAATGTTCTGCTCATTTGTGGAGGTAATTATGATTTTGTCAAAATGAGCTATTATTTTTGAACCTTTCAGGATGGAAAACAGAGGGAGCCATTAGGCCCACTGTACACTGTTATAAGTTCTAAGTTCTGGTTGGAAAACTGCTTTTGGACCACACAAGAACTAGAGTACATCTAAGATACAACAACAAGGAGAGCACAACACAAGGTCAAATAAGACGTAAGGAAATGCCTATCTTTTATCCAAAGGCTTACAAATAGCACAAAGGTATCAACTTTAACTGCCTTAGGAAATTCTGTCCAGATGGTGTCTGCTTGCCTGATGTAGGAAATTACATCTTCCATTTTCAGATGAAAGCAGGTGAGAATATTTGCATACAAAAATGCAAAGAAAAATACGGTGTGCAACGATAGGAGATTTTCCTTCTAGGGAAAAGCATATAGTGAATAATTTCTCCACTAAGAGACTGAATCATGCTAATTAGGTAGTGTGTGTCAGACTGTACATTTTAAAAGAAGAAATCTCAGCAATTTATAATATGTGAAGAGTGGCTGTCTTACCAGGCTAATGTTGCATGTTAGCAGTAAAAAGCCAGTGAGCCAGTTCATTATTTAAGTCTCAGTTCTGCAAAAAGACACACCTGACATGCATGCTTCACTTTTAAGCATGTAAGTAGCCCCACTGAGTTAAATTGGGCTACTTATGTTCTTAAAGATAGCATGTGCATGAGCGTTTGCAAGATTGGTGTTTAAGGTAATAACCTGGGCTCTGATTCTGCAAATATTCAAACACACACACACACACACACATAGCTTTAAATACATAAGTAACCTCACTGACCTCAGACAGACTATCTGGACCACTGCCCAACATGCTGACCAATACTGTCTCATTGTTTACTGGAATCTCCTCCCTCCCAACCCCATCTGTCTGAATCTATATAATGTCTTATATTTAGGTTGTATGCTCCTTCAGGCAAGGACAATCTTTTTCTGTTTGTACAGCACCTAGCACAGTGGGGGTCCTGGTCTATGACTAGGGCTCCTACGCACTACCATAATACAAATAAATAAGTTTAGCTTATGCCTAAGTGTTTATAGGATCAGGGCCCTGATCATTTAAAGTTATTTCTTTATGTTCAACTGACAGTGTTATAGGAAGCATTTACATTTTTCTTATTATTGCAACTGTTTTGTTGTTTAATTTGCTTAAAGAGCAAAAATATTTGTTTTGCCATTACACTATCAACAAAGACAATCCTGAGTGTTTGTTTTTTGTTTTAAAGGGAAGAAATGCTCTTAAGTAGTGAGATGTTATATGCCAGATTTCAGTCTGTTGTGTTTACAACCCAGTGACAATGCAAGCGCTGAAAACTTAGTGCCAATGCATCTACTCAAATTATTTGTAGTAAACATCTGTTTTAACCATTATGCATAGGACACAACTAAGGGCTGGTCTACACTAACGCTGTAAGTAAATCTAAATCATGCTAGTTCAGTTACATAAGTTACATAACGGAAATCAACATAACTTAGGTTGACTTACAGAAGTGTCTAAACTGCGCTATGTCAATGGGAGACGCTTTCCTGTCAACCTACCTTCTGCCTCTCAGGAAGGTGGAGTACAGACATTGAAGGGAGAGCACTCTCCCATCAACTTAGTGTGTCTTCACCAGACCCGCAAAATCAACACTGCTGCATCAATCACAGCAGTGCCGATTTAGCTGGTAGCATAGATATGGCCTAGGCTATGATAATAATTTGCCCTATCTTGAGTTCTACTTCGCTTCATATATCACAAACTAGTGTGATCCAAGGGCAAAATAAAATACAAACAAAACTAAATTGCAAATCCACACAAAAAATATATGGTGAATCTCACTGGAGAAAGAATGAAGTTTAGAAGAATTTGTTTGCCTTCAGGTGGTGTATTTTTCGTGGAGAGTTACTCTTGTGCATAAATATTTGCAAGATTGGGCTCTCAAATAGTACAGAAATCAGTCTCACCAATAATCAGTAACAGATCATCTGAATCATAATCATAAAGGCAATTTTTGAGGTCACATTACTAAACTGATATTTAGAACTAGAAAAATATTGCCAACACATACATATCATGTTATCGGGAAAAAAAAAAAAAAAAACACAACAGAGATTGTCTGAAATGCTCAGAATTTTTTACGGAAAGAGATATAACAAGTCAAAATAGACTTCAAACCAAAAGTAGAAAATGCTGCTGCAAGATATTTTGAACTTTTTTAAAATTAAAGGTGAATAAATTACAAGGCAGCCTTTATCAAAAACACGCACAATGGGCCTGATGCAAAGGTCACTAAAAAGTCAATGGGAAAAAAAAAAAAAAGACTCCCATTGACTTCAGCTGGCTAGGGATCAGGTCCTACAGTCCCAATTCAGGAAAGCATCTCAACAGGACAGCACTTAAGCACATGATTAAATCCCATTGAATTGGGATCGTCCTGAACAGGGATGGACTTTCAGTATGTGCTTAAGTGTTTTCCTTAATGGAGGCCCATAAACTTAATACTTTAGAGCACAGCATCTGTCAGAGATGAGAGAGATTAAGTGCACACAAATAATTTCTTTACTTGATTTCTAAAACAGGAAGATACTTGCAAATCCCACATAAAATCTTTTTTTGTTAGGACATCTGGCAAACAGGCACTTAAGCAATAACAACCAAAGCAACAAGCTACTTCCTGAAGATTAGTGATTGGCTGGGAGAGTCTCGACTGTCATTAACTCACCAAGATGGGCCCTGTGCTGGGGTCACTACTGCTATTAGGAAACAAAGCTTAAAATGGTACTACCATGGACCAAGCATTTTTAGAGGAATTAGCATCTGGGCAAGCTGACGGAGAATAAGGGTTTCTCTCAAATATTTTGGGAAGGTTGTTATAGCATACAACCTAGTCTGAAACACTGAAAAGCAATCCCTGCTCACTTGAGTAGTACTACTGAACTCAACCCCTCACTTAAATAAGGCAAGCAAGGCTTGACACTCGATGCAGTTTACAGAAGAATGGAGTAGCCAGAATTGTTCTTAATAGTTTACTTGTCACATCTCTATTTGTAATAACTTACCATTTTAATAGCAATATTGCAGAGTCCCTGGACATCTGAGATTTAGTTAAAAAAGCACACTAAGTAAAAAAGTCCCATATAGATTTTGATACCAGAGAATTACACTGATGTAGCACAAAGTTCAGGGCAGGAGCCCTGCAGCAGGACTGGATCTCTTGAGTCCCCCCAGGACCCGCTGCCAAAATAGTGGGAATGGGTAAGAGAAGTTTACTCACCTTGTGCAGTAACTGAGATTCTTCGAGATGAGTGTCCCTATAGGTGCTCCACTCCAGGTAATGGTGCATCCCTGCACCTTTGCTTGGAGTGTTTTGCAGCAATGCTTGTACAGCTCACGCATGCATGGTGTTTGCCTCACATGCCGTTGGCGCTTGGAGCATCGTGCACGCGACCCAGACTCCTCAGTTCCTTCTCTACTGGAGAGCTTGCATCAAACTCCAAAGTAGAAGGGAGGGGGCTGGATAGTGGAGCACCCACAGAGACACATCTCAAAGAACCTTAATTACTGCACAAGGTGAGTAACCTTCTCTTGTTCTTTGAGAGACGTTCATGTGGGTGCTCCACTACAGGTGACTGTGGGTGCTCTCTAGGATGGTAGGGGCTTCTATCATAAGCCTCTCCCCCAAATCTGGACCTTAGCGTCCAAAATCTGGGTGCTTAGCATGAACCTCCAAGCTTAATTACCAGCTTGGATCTTATCTC
>NC_133775.1:103589278-103654177 GCF_003597395.2 Chelonoidis abingdonii
CAGACCCAAGACAAAGAAGACCCACAAATTCCCTCCCTTAAGCTTTTAAAAAATCCGGTTTCCTGATTGGTCCTCTTGTCAGGTGTTTGGTTCCCTTTGTTAACCCTTTACAGGTAAAAGAAACATTAACCCTTAGCTATCTATTTATGACAGCTTCAAAGTTAGTAAGATAACTGTGGATAGTACCACTCAGAAAAGCTGGGTATCGGTTGCTGTTGGTCCTGCTTTGAGCAGGGGGTTGGACTAGATGACTTCCTGAGGTCTCTTCCAACCCTAATCTTTTATGTTTCTATACCTGATTTAGGGCCTTGTATGACTGCATAATGTTTGGCAAAGATGTGTTCAGAGGCCCAGGTGGCAGTTTTGCTTGGGTCTATAAGGAGAACATTGTTTAGGAACGCTGTGGAAGCTGATATAGATCTAGTAGAGTGCATCCTAATTGTTGATGGAGGTTGTGTGCCTTTTAATCGATAGCATAGATGAATGCATCCAGATATCCATTTAGAGAGTCTCTGCGTGGATATGGAGGTTCCTTTGGAGTGTTCAGCTATAGATCCAAAGAGTCCTCGATGAGACTTTGAATGGTTTGGTTCTGCCCAGGTAGAAAACCAGTGCCTTTTTAATGTCAAGAGTATGCATTGTGGCTTCGAAAGTTCTCGTGCGGTTTAGAAAAGCAAGTTGGAAGCTGTATAGGTTGGTTAATGTGAAAAGACTAATGTACCTTGGGTAGGGATTTGGGACAGATACTTAATGTGACTTAACCCTTAAAAAAGATCATATAAGGTCGGTCTGCCATGAGTGCCCAACTTCTCCCACACGTCTCACTGATGTGATCACAACTAGGAATGACACTTTCATGGACAGGTGCAAGAAAACATAGGTTGCTAAAGATTCAAACAATTTCCAAGTCAGGACCATTAGCACTAAGTTTAAGTCCCAGGTAATGTTGGTGGTCAAACGTCTGGATAGAGAGTCTGAATGCCCCTGAGGAATTGTTTGGTGATTGGGTGGGCAAAGATTGTAGTGTCATCAATCTTTTGGTGAAAGGCAGTGATGCCCAGCAGGTGTACCTTCATTGCACTAACACAGAGGCCAGATTGATATTAGAGTACCTTCTAGAACTGAAACAATGGGAGAGATGCAGACATTGCATCAGTTTGTCTGGCAGCGCACCATGTTGTAAATCTCTTCTATTTATATAAGTAGGTGCTACATGTAAAGTGTTTTCTACTGTGGAGTAGCACCCTCTGGACCTGGTCAGAACAAGTTAGCTCATTATTAGAGAGCCATAGAGAAGCCATGCCTTGAGATGAAGCATCTCTATATTCAGATGTTGTATTTGTCCCTCCCATTGTGTCACTAGGCCTGTGTGGACAGGGAGCGTGACTGGAGCACGTGCCAACATCCATGTTATTTATGGTTGTCTTGGCCACGTGGGGGCTATTAGGATGACTGTGGCTTTGTCGGTCCTTATTTTCTGTATCAGTCTGGGTACCAATTGTATTGGTGGGAATGCATAGAAAAGGTCTCTGTTTCAACTAATCAGGAACGCATCTCCCATGGATTGTTTTCCCAGACCTGCTCTGGAGCAGAATTTCGGACATTTGGTGTTGCGGGCAGTTGCAAATAGATCTACCCATGGGTGACCCCACTTTCAGAATATGTATTACAGTATTGTATCATTTGATTCCCATTCATGGGGAAAACATCTGCTGAGGTGCTCTAGCATCCAGGTAGGTATAACTGGTGTATCCAACACAACAGAGTTTCATAGCCTCAGCGCATAGCAAAGGTGATCTGACTGCCCCTTGCCTGTTTACGTAAAACATGCAAGCGATGTTGTCAGTCAATACTCTAATGTTCTGGTTTTTTTATGAACAGGAGGAAGTGGAGGTAGGAACTTTGTGCCATCCGCAGTGCCAGCAAGTTTATGTGTAGACTTGTCTCAGTTGTGGCCCATAGTCCCTGTCCTGTATGATTTTGCACGTGTGCTCCCCACCCAATCAGGGAAGCATCTGTTGTAATCATCTGTGATTGAAGGTCTTGTGTGAATGGGATCCCAGAGCACAGGTTGTGTGGGTGAGCGAGTCTTTGACCTTCTGGGGCATTGTTAAGTTTATTCTGCATTTGGTTGGTCTGTACACAGTTGCTCGCCATCCTTACAGGCAGCGCATGTGCAAGCGTGTATGTCTGACCACAAATGCGCATGCTGCTATATGGCCCAAGAGTTTTAGGCATTTGTGGGCAGTGATCTGTGGACTGTTCCATACTGTGGATATGAGTGTCTTTATCGTGTTGAACTTGTCTCATGGAAGCGATGCCTTCACCCCCCTTGCGTTGAGGTACGTGCCAATGAATTCTCACTGTTGAGTTGGTACTATTGTTGATTTCTTTATGTTTATTTGTAGACCAAGACTCTGCTCCACTCCAACGGTGATAGTGTTTCCAAACGATGTCTGATTGAATGTGCAACTTCAGGAGACAGTCGTCCGGGTAAGTAAAAAATTATTATTCTCTGGTTTCTCAGATGCACCGTTACCATGGCGAGGATCTTGGAAAAAATATGGGGTGCTGTTGACAGGTCAAAAGGTAGTACCTTGTACTGATAGTGGTCTGTGCCCAAAGTAAATCTGAGAAAACACCTGTGTGCAGGGTGTATTGTGACATGAAAATAAGCATCCTGCAGGTCGAGGGCTGAAAACCAATCCCCCTGCTCCTGTGCTGCTATTATTGTTGTTAAAGTGACCATCTTGAACTTTTGTTTTTTCCACAAACTTGTTCAGTCACCTGAGATCAACAATTGGTCGCCATCCTCCATTTTTTTTTATGGGGATGGTCAAATTTGCCCATCAGAGTAGGTTGAGATGCTGCTGATAGTGAAGGTATCATACTTGTGGCCTCTGTCATTGCTGTTTTTGTTGTTTGTACTGACTTTGGTGTTGCTATGTGTATGTTGGGTATCTAGGGCACTGATATGGTTGATATCTGCATTGTCTCCTTCTTGTGGCAGGTGTATGGATGCCACGGGACTGGAGCGTGGCCCTCAAAATCTTTAAACATGTGCAGCACCTTTTTGGTTTTGGCTGTGAACAATTCTTCTACATTGCAAAGAAGGTCTTCAGCCGTATTGTGTATCTCTCATAGAAATGTTGAGGAGTTAAACCACGAGGCCCATCACACGACAACAGCAGTAGCGGTGGATCTGGCTGCAGCGTCAGCTGTGTCCAATAAAGCCTCTAGAACTGTATGTGCAATCATCTGTCCTTCAAAGACCAAAGATTTAAACTGTTGTCTCTCGTCCTGAGGGATGTCATTAATAAAGTCCATAAATTTTCCATAGTTCCTGTGGTCATATTTGGCGAGTAATGCCACATAATTTGACACTAAATTGAAGTGTGAATGAGGCATATACTTTGTGGCAAAACAGGTCTAGCCTCTTACTCTCTTTATTGATGGAGCGGAAATGCTGTTTGCCCCTTTGGTTGGCTGCCTCCACCACCAGCAAGTTGGGTGCTGGGTGTATAAAGAGAAATTCCGATCCCTTCTAGGGAATGTAATATTTTCGGTCCGCCCTTTTGCGTATTGGTGGAATTGTGGCTGGAGTTTGCCACACTGTTTTGGCAGGTTCCGTGATAGCCACACTGATTGGCAATACTATCTTGGAGGAGGAAGACATCCGTAGGATATCTGTTAACTCATGCTGAGTTTCTGGCACTTTCTCTAAAACAATCTTAAGCTTGTTAGCTACTCTTTTAAACAAGTCTTGGAAGTGGGTAAAAGTCATCTGCCGTGGTTGGTGGTGGAGGCATAATAGCCTCATCTGGTGAGAAGGAAGAATTATTGGTGGGTGGCAAGGTGTTGGGGAGCAGTGTCCTCTTCCTGCTCTGCCATGGGTTCCTCTTGTGTGTCCACCTCTGCTGTCTCCATAAGTGGAGGCGAAGATCTGGTGTCCTCCCTACATGGGATGGGGTGCCTGCTATGCTGTCTTCTGTAAGACACCCCCCCGCCCCCAAGGACTCCAATATGGCCAGTGACCAGGGAAAGGTATGGGCGGTCCCATCCATGGGTGGCCATACCAAAGTCACATGTCGTGAGCATATGTCGACTGTGATCTTAATGGTCCAGCAGCAGTAGGCATCCTAATCAGGAAAGAATCGTGAGAGAATACCCCTTCCACTCCTCCATCTTCATCACTGGAAAACTGTGATGGAATGGGACTACGGGTTTTCAACAGGACTGCTGAACTCTGTCTCAGGCCAGGGACAGTTGAGAAGGAATTGAAGAGTCCGGGTCACACGTATGACACTTTGAGCGCCAATGGCATGTGAGGCAAGCACCGAGAATACAGGACACATACAGGCACTTCTGCAAAACTCTCCGAGCGAAAGCATAAGAACGCACCATCACCAGGAGTGGAGCACCCACAGGGACATCTCTCGAAGAAGAAAAATGTACTTTGTTGCAGGCGGGACTGGGTAGGCAAAAACAACCAGACTGTGGGAATTTGCAGGAAACACTAAATCTTTATTTTTAAATAAAGATTTTAATACTAAAATTTAAGCAAGGGGAAGAAAGATTTGATGTCTATTACAACAGGAGTTAAAGTATTTTTTGACATGGGTTAAGCACGATTTGTTTTATTCTTTTATTGGTAAAAATTGTGTCTGAATTCTGTTTATATATAATTTTTTTTTTGTTTTAGTAGCATCGGGGAATCTGTCTCTCTTGCCGGATTTGTGGGATCTAAGGTTTTTGCGGGTGTGAGTGGGATAAAAATGCCAGAAACAATGCAGGAGCAGGTATTGAGAGACGGGACAGTAGCAGGATTTAAAAAAAAACAGTCCCACACAGGGCTCTACTCAGAGTCCTATCCTCAGCTACTTTAAATTTATACAATGTTATTGACTTCAGTAAAAGTATGCAGGGCCAGCTCCAGGCACCAGCCGGCCCTGAAATTATGTCAATTTACACCAGCTAAGGATCTGGACCCCATCATTTTGAGATTCAGTTCCCTGCCGTCCTCTTCAAATCCATCCATCCACATATACACACACCCCTTAGAACACAAGTGAACATCATGGGTACATATTATTTACAGCTGCCCAAATTTTACTTTACACAGATGGCAGGACATCAAAGTTCAAAGTTATATTTGAGCCTTTTGTTGTGTTCCAGACATGGAATAAATTATTATACTTAGTTCTTGTTATTCAGGATTTACCACTGGGTGTTTTTCAGCAGCACTGAACTGGAGACGTTAAAAACCATTTAAGGCTTTGCTACAGTCCAAATTCTTTGCAAAGAGACTTATACATAAGAAACTCAAGCATTCTAAATCAGCATACATTATTTGAGTATCCACTAAAATACATCACAATGCTAGATTCTGTACTGATCCAAAACCTTGGATGTCTTTCACATTGATTGTGTGCATATTGGTTCTTTTACATGAGTCACATGCCTTGTTTGTACTGTGTTTATCTCACGTCTTTTTGTATTTAAGTACACACTCTAGCCAGTTTCCTATAGACGTAGGAATATGTTATGAAGTGGATGGGGCATATTCAGAATCACTGAAATTCTACACCCAAAAATGTTGGCATCATGCAAATACTGCTGAAGACTTTCAGCCACCATAAATATTGGTACTGATGTCAGTCAGTATGTTCCCCTCACTTCCCACAAGTAGCAAATCTGGATGCAATAAAGTGAAGAGTTCTGGCTCCAAGGAACGCTCCCTTTCTCTCTTCAACACCACTGGTGTTCCCTGGGGATTGGGCCTTGTAGTTGGGCAGAGGCTCTGGGACTGGGCAGGTGTACAGTGAACACTGACCCCCACCAACAATAACTTTCCTTTCTTCACCCACCACTCAATGAAAACCCTCCAGAGAGGAAGGAGGATTGTGACATAGCAGATGGTCATTATGTAGGGCTCTGCAGCCATGAAGACCAGCCTGCAGTGCTGTCACAGGTCTTTCATACAGGTGGCCATGGTGGCCAGCAGATTTCAGAAGATCCTTGGTTTTCAGGGGGAGGTAAAGATGGCCCTTTGAAAGGAAGTCAGGAAAGAATGCCATAGGCCTGATTTTTCAATGCCCTATGGCATACCAGCAATGAAGAGAGGTTGTAAAGGGAGTAGATCCATCCATCAGAGAATAACCCTAACCCAGGAACTAGCTGGCTCTTCATTGTGCGCCAACGGCATCCCTAATGTACAGGGCATACCAAGAAGAAGTGTGTGGCCAGATTACTGTGTCTTCTGGAATGATCACAGAGGTAACAAGCAGCTGAGAATTTTAGAGCTGCCTTGAGGTTGCTCTTACACTAGGGCAGGCCCTTATATGACGCAGGATATAGGGAGGCACAAGGGTGGCATAAAGGTACCCTGTACAGAGCAAAGCTTTGCTGGAATGGAGAATTGGGGACTGAAGTTGTAAACTCAGAATACACTCATACCCATTTTGGGTGTGATTCAGTCAACAGTGAAGATATTCAGTAGCCCAACATAGAACAAGTGTCTTTTATTTTAAGTAGGCAAGTTACAGTGACACTTTCTTAACATGGTTTAAAAAAAAAAAAAAAAAAAAAAAAAAAAAAAAAAAAAAACCACCACATTAACAGCTCTAGATAGCTCACAAGGAAAGTTCCCTACTAATTAGCTTCAACATGTCAATGATCTCTCAAAGCCTAATTCAGCTATGAAAAATATGTCTGGTTTACATACTTTGTAAGTCTTCATCCATCCCTGGCTCTCCCCCCTTGCCAAATCCAGTGCTTAGTGAAACTGGCGGTTGTTGTTGATTTCTACTTTGGAAAGCTCTGGGAAGACCCACATTAAAAACAACCAACCCTCAGTTCTGACTGAAATATCATATATAGTTGGATATACAACCCCACTGTGCATTTTAGAGTGATCACACATTAAAGGATTTAAAAAAATAAAAAACCTAAACTCTCTACTGCATAGAATACAACTTCACTTGCAGATTGACTGCTGCAATTTATATCAGTTTCAACAACCTTAGCTTTCTGGTACAGCCAACAGCAGCAGACCGTCTCCTCGTGTGTATTAACTGGAATGTAAGATACACTCGGCAGTAATATGTAAGCCAATGCGCATATGCAGAAGGAAATAACTTCATGAATTGGCAAGGCAGCAGCTATGTTCACCAGTTTCAACAAGATTCAGTCACTGAAGATCTACAACTGAAAACCAAACCACAACATTTTCAACTCAAATATTATTTCCATCTTTACGTAAGGATGTGAAAGCTGGAAATCCACCAAAAGGTTCACATATCTAAATGCCTCTGAAAGCAAATGCCTCAGGAAAATATGAGGCATTAAATAGAATTTATAACAAGCGCCAAGATTTGTCAGAGTTCAGCAACCCCTTATCTTCAAAGTTATCCAGCAAAGGAGGAGGAATATCTGGGACATGTGTTAGGAATGAAGCCAGAACATCTGCCACGGCAGGCATGCCATTAGGCGGCTGGAGGGACACGTAAAAGGGCTGATCCCAAGAATCCCTCTGTCGAACAGTACTTAGAGAGGGAAAGTTTATGTCACTGAACAACACAGAGGACATGCAATGAACAGCCCAGGACAGACAGGGATGGCAGGGCCTTGTTTGTGCCCTAGGTGACCTTTGACAGAATGGGAAGGATTCAGATTCAGAAGACACACTAATAAGCCTAGAATAGTGAACAGCCTCCTATGGTTCTCAGATATGAATCAACTGTTAAGAACCTAAAAGGTTCTAGGTAGTGTGGGCCAGTGATTAGGGCACTAGCCTAGAAAACAGGAGACCCAAGTTCAATTCACTGCTCCACCACAGACTTCCCGTGTGACCTTGGGAAAGTAACTTACACCCAATTTTTAAAAAGGTACTTGGGCACTGCTCTGCATTACAAGATCTAAGTTATTTAGGCACTGTACAGACAGATATAGGTGATAGTCTGTCCTAAATTATTTAGGGTCTAAAATTATCCATTTAGAAGTGGATGAATCAAGGCACAGACATTATGTGACCTTGGGCAAATCCGTGTCAGAGCCAGATTAGAATTTGCTAGCTCTCATTCCTTTCTCTCTTTAACCTGTTAGTTTCCCTAATGGACAGGGGGGAAATAAGAATTCTGGACAGAACCCAGCATATTAATTATGGACCCAGATAAGAAACTAACCCACAGTATTTCAGCCTAGGTTGAAATCTTAGTAAGTATTCTATTAAGGTAATTTACCTCAGTAACTAAGGATCTAATCCAGTACTCTCAGAAGTCAGCAGAAGCTTTTTCATTCACTTTAATGGGAGTTGAGTCACCCTCTATGTACATTTTTATGCATTTGCTTTCTACTTTTGGCTGATGCTCATTTGGCTGAAGTTTAAATTATTATTTTTTTAAGTCTTTCCCATATTTACAAAGAGCTAGTCACTAGTGTAGAACATTGTCACAGGATAACAGTCTCCAGCTGCTAGCTAAATGCCAAAGCCAGTACTAAGCAATGACACAAAGCAAACAAAAAGGTAAAACAGGATGTTTATTTGAAAAGCTGAAAATATCCCATTTGGGTCAGTATTTCAGCGTAATGATATTATTTCTATTATTCTAAAGCAAGGCCCAAGTCCTGAAAGCTCTTTATTTATGAGCTTGAAACTAAGCATAAATGTTTTCAGGAACGGGCCTAAGTGAATAAAGTGCAACAGTTGCAAATCGGTACAATGGAGTCACATCAATTTATTCCATGCATATTGGCCACAAACGAAAATAATGCCTTCACTTGGATGATCATACTCTTAACTCACTCAAATATTATTCCGTAGAAGTCAGTCATTAAGGTTCAGACAGCTGTTAATGCAATTGTGTTTAATTTATCCTAACTAACTGATACTACTAGACAACCAGGTGGCATTCTTTGGATAACTAATGTTGTTTTCTAGCTTTTAGCTATTTAAACTTATTCCTATCATTATGTGAAGGGTGGCTTTACTGATCACTGGAGACACTGACTCCAATTATCCTCTCCCTTGCACTTTATGAAGTTATTTACACCTGTGCAAACAGCAGCACTATATATCTACTGTGCACAGGTATAAATGACAACACAAGGTGCAAGACCATGGGGATAGAGGCTCCTAATCTTTTGCTTTGAACAAGTTCTTTGCTAGTCAACTGATATTTGACTCTTAAAATATTAATAGCCAGACTGCAGCCCATCTAATGCTTGTGAAGGAGTAAGAAGGAACAGGTCTCCCTATTATCCCCTGCATCAGTGTGGGTAGCCAGTACAGGAGGAATAGTAGCCTCCACAAGACTGCTACTTCCCCACTGCTGCAAGTGGGTGAGGAGTAGGCAGAATCTTGGCTCTACCCCTAGCTATGCACTGGCCAAAGCAGTTGCAATTGTGTGTTGATTAATCTGCACCAGGTATTGTGCTGGCACAATCACTCCCCACCTGAGCAAGGGGAAGTCATCTTCTGCTTCCTGGTGTGTTCTTGGGATGCAAAAATGTGCTATCAGAGTATTTCTTGAAGGAACTTTAGCCCCTAGCAACCTGTCCACATCATACAGCAACATTAAAGCCTACTTCTAGAAATAAGAACATATACGGTTAAGAGAGCAGAAGATTCACAGGCGTGGAAATAAGGAAAAGTAAATGAGATGACCTTCCTCTCACTTCATTTTATAGTTTTGAGATGTGTTCTGGTGCTGTAAACCAATAGTTTTCTATGACTACCTAGAAAAAAAAAATGGACTACAACTGAGTCAAATGGTTGATTAAGAAGAGCAGAGAACTATATAGAAATTAGATAAATCACAAAGATAAGAGACCCAAAAGTCTACCAAGAAGTTATTGGATAGATTAAAAGTTCACTACCCCTCCTCAAAAAGTCACTGTCATTTAAACAAAGTTTGCTCTACATAGCAATTACTGCTAAAATCACAGTGTGTGCTTCTTTCAGATGTCTGCCACAGACAGATATAATTTGGCCACTGAACACGTGTTCCAGAATAGAAAACCATACCAAGCTCACACATACCCAGCCACATAAAATGCATGATATGGAGCAGTTTCCTTGTGAAACCCTTTAACACTTCTGCTACTTTTCATAAATCACTTGGTTAGGCAAGAGAATTGGCTCTAGTGAAAGATCTGTAAAACTGTAAAAGTCTGACCCTATCCTTTGAACAAGTTTCATTATCAGAGACAAAAAAACAACATGTCCAATCTGTTTGCAATGTTCTCTTCTTCTAAAAATCCCCTTCTCATCCTAAACTGAAATGAGAAAGATAAAAGCCATATTATGAAGATTAAATATGTTGTCACAACATGATGCTTGGTCCTCTTTTAAATGTTAAAAATCTCAGGTAAGTTCTAATGAAAAATCACAGTTGAGTTATAGTATTTAGCGGTCTATTTTAACTATTAATAATATAATATATGGAGATATACCTCTCTAGAGAACTGGAAGGGACCCTGACAGGTCATTGAGTCCAGCCCCCAGCCTTCACTAGCAGGACCAAGTACTGATTTTGCCCCAAATCCCTAAGTGGCCCCCCTCAAAGAGGGAACTCTCAACCCTGGGTTTAGCAGGCCAATGCTCAAACCACTGAGCTATCCCTCCCCCCTGTTCTACTGCAACCAGAACATGCCTGTTCTGACTGAACTTGCTCCCAGTCTACCTGTAAAAGCAGCTATTGTCGCAACACAGCTACCCCTATGTTAAGGAACTTAGTTAACTTGAATTCATAGTTATCATAGCATATGAGGTGCAAGTTTTAAGGACAAAGTTCAACACATTTTCAATACACACACTATCGGAAAATCAAGTAACGTAATATTAGGTATAATAGCAAAGCAGCTTACCAGCCCGTCACAGTTGCTTATAGCAACTGAAGCGTTAGGTAAATCCGTGATATCCCCAACATATAGGCAATTCCCATGGAGTGGTTCAATATGAGTCACATTAGAATCCTCTTGCCATTCAATTGTTGCTCCAGGGGCAACCAGCCTAGAGTTCAGTCTCAGCTTGAGGTGAAACTCTCTTCCAAAAACAGTTATATTATAAAATATTTGCTCATTTGAAGCTTCAAGTTGCATATCCCCAGCATCTCTTCGGAAGCGCCCCCTTGGAGGTCCAGACACCAGGTTAGACAGGAATCTGCCTTCTGAATCTGTGCTGACTGGGACGACAAGTCTGTATTCCTCTGTATTCCTCAAAATAGGATCTTTAAAGAAAAAAAAGAGTATTAAAACTAAAAATTAGTTTAGAATTATTGGTTTAGAATTATCAGTCTATGATCCATTACCCCATCAGAGAATTATGTAAGGGAGATGGCCACTTCATTCACAAGTGTGACTAAATATACTGTGTAGAGGTCATTCAAACTGTTTAGTTCCTAACATAGAGCAAAGTGCAGTAATAAGAGAATGTAAGACAGCAAAGTCCTCCTACAAAATAAGCACCCTGCATCCCCTTTCCAGATGTTTTATGAAATGAAGTCAGTTGAGACAGCTGAGCTATTCAGACTGTTGTCATTAATCACCTAGGATGTTGAATTTCTGGGGACGGCTGGCACAATCCTTGAGAATGCTTCAGTGTCTATTAAACTGACCTCTGACCAGGCCTATACACAGAGGTTAGCGATAGGAAATGTTTAAATTTTTGACCTGCAAATGTTGATATTATAAACGAAAATAAGTTTCCCCAAAAAACAACGTTGGGAGAAGTTGATCAAATCCTAAACAAACTGAAAGCATGTGATTAGCAGACACAATATACAGCTGGTAACTCAGGCTGGGACCAGGGGGAATGTCTCATCAACTCTCAGAGCTTTTAAATTCATATTTTTTGAAGAAAAAAAGCTGCTACCATGTGTTTTATTCTACACGTGGAATTTCAGGATCTGACACACTAACCTCTGATCTGTCAGATGTATTACACTGAAACCAGAGTTCATTCCAGGTTCCCACTTCCACCCCCTCTCTAACTACTCTCTCTCTCTCTCATGCGTTCTGGGACTTAAACCAGTCTCCCACAGCCTCCTTTCTTTCCAGAGTCTTATCCTCCCACTGGGGCTGCCAGAGGGTGGCTATGGGACTGCAGAGACACTGGCATAGCAGTGTCATTCCTCGAGATGCCATAAGTCCCTTCCCCGGAGGAGGCAGACCCATCTGCCCCTTCGCTGCTGCTGCTGCCGCCAGAAGAGGTTAGCAACTGCAAGTCTCGCCAAAAAAAAGTGTTAGCAGAAGAAGTTAAAGGGGAGTTGAAAGCCCCAGGGCGAGCTAGCTGGGAGTTCAGTGGGGGAGGCTGCAGGGGAGCGGGGGTTAGGCCAAGGGCATGGCAGCAGGGGATGGGGTGGGCCGGGGCCCTGGACAACTCCCAACGCCCCACCTCTGACCCTTCCCCCAGGCCCACCCCCATTCCACCTCTTCCCCCAGCGACCCCACACTCACCGGCACCGGCAGGAAGCGGAGCAACCCAGCCCCAGCCTGCTCCACCCCGTCAGCTCCCAGCCGCGGCGCTCCGCTTCCCGCCGACTGCGAGTGCGGGGAAGGTGGGGAACGGATGCGCCCCTGCGCACCAGCGGCGGAGCAACGCGGCCCCAGGCTGCTCCGCTTCCCTTGCCCCGGCCCCAGCCGTATGGCTGGGGGGGAGAGGGGGAGTTAGGGAACGGTTCTCCCCCCCCCCCAACACAAGCGGCGGGGATCCCTTCCCCCAAACCCCCTCCCCGAGCAACACGGCTGGGGCAAGGGAAGCGGAGCGGGCTGCTCCCGGCCTCCCGCTAATCCCCTGGGCCACTGTGGGGCCCCAAAAGTGCCCCTCTCACAGTTCCTGCCTCCCAAACCCTGGGGCGAGGGGAAGCTTGGGAGGCTGCAGGGCACCCAAATAGCTAGGGACGGCCCTGAGGTGGGGGGTCTGAGGGATGGAGCCACCCCCCACCCCAGACCTACCTCTCTCCCTGGAGCTCTGCAGGGCGCTCCCGGGCAGGAAGAGCGCACAGCAGAGCAGCAGACAGGCGATCCCCGCTGGAGGATCCATTGCAGCTGAACCGCAGACCGAGCCCAACACTTGGAGCCAGCGTTAAAGTTCCCCGCCGGTACCCAGCACCAACTGAGGGCAGCCCGGCGCCGCCCGGTCCTCCGCACCGCCGCCTCGGGACGCCTCAACCCCGCTCCGGTCCCCCGGTGCATGCACCCAGCAGCAGCGGCGGCCGCTCTGTCAGCTCGCAGCGAAGCAGAGACTCGAGGAGGCAGCTGGAGCGCAGCACTGGAGAACACAGGGCGTGCGGGAGTGGAGTCAGGCTGATTGACAGAAGCGCTGCCACCCGGCGCAGCGCTGATCCGGAGCGAGCCCTGGCAGCCGTCCCGGGGCTCCCCTCCCTCTTGGATCCAACTCTGGCTGTGGGACACTTCCCCACCCACCGCTTCGACAGCCACGTTTCTTTGCCCTTGACTCTTCGCTTGCAGCAGCCCACAGAGTAGTGAGCACCCCGCTCCCTCCAGGTCCTAATGCGCTCAAGTTACTGTCCCAAGACGCCCAGCTCGGACCCTCAGTCTGCTCCAAGTCCTTGTTATTTCTGGAGTCCTTACATTACGCTAGACCTTGCGCAGCAAGATGAGGGGCGCACACGCTTCTTTTCCCAGGTTTATGTTAGTCACGGATCTGAAGACGTGGACCAGATCCCTACACCGAGCACATTCGGGGGGAGTTGGGCCCACATCTCAATTTGGCACTCAGGCCGCTCTCTGGAAGAAGCCAAACTTGACCTCCCCTTCAGGGAAGCTTATCATCTTTGGGTCTCAGCTTTGCCGCACAAGTTAGCTCCCATCTCAAACACTTCATAAATTGAAAGACATGTCTAATTTCTGGCCAAGTAGTCGGATTAGCTAACAGCCGCTAGAAATTCTCAGTATTACTAAATAAATCTAAACACTTATTTAAATACACATCCACCCCACACACACATTTTCCTCCCCATTTGCAGTTTATCAACAAGTAGAGTTATGCAAAATGTTTGCATCAAAAACAGAGACAGAGCAACCCTGGTATTAATCCAAGGATTTGCATGAAAAACAAGCAACTTTTTCATGCAAAGCCAGGTGATGTTCTGATGTTTTTACTTGAGTCTCACATTCATTTGGAAACGTAAAGATCAGAACTGAAGAAAATAATGACATGGACTAATGCAAATCAAAATCACAGAATTTCACCTAGATATAATACATTTGGAGCAGAGCATTTCTTGGGGAGCAGGTGGAGAAATTTAGATTGTAAATTATTTGGTGCAAGGACTATCAGTACAGCATTTAGCACAATGGAGCCCTGATCTTGCAAGGAGTCTCTAGGTGCTAGTGTAATGCAAACAATAAAAAATAATTATTAACTGTGATTTTTATGTAAAGAAAATAAGTTACATTCTTGCCATAATAATTTTGCTACCTGGACAGACACAGCCTGAGGGCCCAATGTGACTTTAGTATAACAGTTGAATAAATATACGTTTACTTCCAGGATTATTTACTATTTTCATCAGTTTACTGGCCAATTTTGCAGTAGTCTAGAAGGCCTTGCCTCTTTGAGTGAGGCCCCAAACCAGTGACAACAGAGTAGATTGAGTCATAGGCGTATTTGCATGTTTTACATCCCAAGGATTATTTGCATTTGATGGTTTCCTGGAGCAAGTTTTCACTGGCTATCCCTGTTTATTGCTACTCTGCATGATTAAGGGCCCGAGCCTGCAGCCTTTACATTATTAACCCCTTTGACTCCACTGGGCTTACACTCAGTGGGAAGGTCGTAGGACCAAGCCCCAAAAGTAGAAATATTGGAGTAGAACAAGACTGTAAAAAAAACATCTGGTACTGGTCAGTGTGGGAGACAGGGTACAAGAGAAGATGGACCTCACTTCTGATCCAGTCTGGCAATGTCTATTATTGGTGGCTCTCAAACTTTTGTATTGGTGACCCCTTTCGCACAGCAAGCCTCTGTGTGCAACCCCTGCCCCCTTATACATTAAAAACACTTTAAGATTAAACACTATTATAAATGATAGAAGTGAAGCAGGGTTTGGGGGTAGAGGCTGACAGCTCACGACCCCCCACATAATAAGCTTGCAACCCCCTCGGGGGTCATGACCCACAGTTTAAGAACTCCTGGTCTATATCCCTATGTTTTTCCCCCCTCTGTTTTTGGGAAGTCTGATCTTTTAAGCTGGTAAAAAGGAAAGGGGGTCGATAGATACCAGTAAGAGCAGAACCACTTATAAAACTATACATATCAATCTTCTCTTTAGTGTTTTTCTTGGATGCCCTTTTCTTTGGGGGAAGCTTTTGCAATAGATTTCCTTGTTTGTTTTTTTGTGAGCTAGTATTGAGCAGCTTCTCTTACTGAAAAATCCTATATATGCTCATCAGTACAGCTCCATGGCTGGTAAAGCTCCAGCTTTATTTTTATTGGGCTTGTATTTTAAAGTGATATGGTTCCAGTCTTGCTCTGACTTAAATCACTGGGGGTTCTGCCCACGACTTTGAGGGGAACATGAACAGCCATATGTTTATTACCAAAGGTCTCACATGTATGTGCCTCAGAGAGAGAGAGAAAATACAGTGACAACAGATACTGTGGAAATACAACACATGGACTGGCCAACAAGAGAGTCATGTTAATTGAGATGGAATCTAATTGGAAGAGTTGGAGGTTAGCAAATCTGCTTAATATGGAGAACAGCTGCATTGAGGAGCTATGAGATAAGCAAGGAAGAGTAAGATACCAATAAACCTTCCACAAGTTTCTCTATGGAGCAAATAAGTTTCACATGTAGCTGTTCTCTTACCACAGCCAACAAAGATCAAGGGAAATCCATTGGTTCCTCGTGCCTCCAGAACTGCTTTGCCTATAACCTTCTCTGTAACTTAGGAAAAGGGAGAATAGAAACAAATCAATAGTTGGTAAGATTGTCAGGTCTGGTCTACACTACAGAGTTAGGCTGATACAAAGCAGCTTATGTCAGCCTAACTATGGAAGCGTCTACACTTAAATTTTGCTCCCACTGATGTAACTTCCCAGCTACACCAACTTAATAACTCCACCTCCTCTAGCAGTGTACAGTCAAAGTTGACGTAGTTAGGGCAACACAGTGTCAGCACAGACACTGTGTTGCTTCTGTCAACTGTTACTGGCTTTCAGGAGCCTTCCCACAGTGTCCCATGCTGACAGTACAATTGATACAAGCGCTCCTGGTGAGGATGCACATCGCTGGCACAAAGAGCAAAGCATAGACATGCACAGGCTATATAATTACTGCTGTATGCCAGAAAAAAAGTAGGTTGACTTAATTTTGTAGTGTAGACATGGCCTCAGTGTCAAGTGATGAAGCCAGAGCCTTAACTGCTATAAATCATCATAGTTCCACTGAAGTTAATGGGTGAAATCTTGGTCCTGTTGTAATCAATGGGAGTGGCCCCAGGCACACCCAAGACTAGCGCCTCAATGACTGACATGAGCTGAAATGCAAGATGCTGTTGCACTTGTCCCATTAAGATGCTGTTCTAACACCACAATAGCAGGCAGCTCTGTCCAAACTGATATATCCTCCACAACATGAAGCCTTGCAGCAAGAAGCACTTGACTGAGTAATCTAGCGTAGGAAGTCCAGATTAACCAAACCACCTACCACCAACAGCTCTGCTGTGTCTAAGGAAGGTAGAGGCCACTTCCTTTGCTGCCAGGCTCCAGCATAAAACTTTTTAACAAAATTATGACAGAATTGGCCAAGTTCAGCCTGAGACTTGCACCCCTTGAGCTTTACCTCTATTCTAAATCTGGGCTTAAGGATTTAATTTAATGAAAAATTAAGTCTTTGTCCAGAAAAACTACCATCAATTTCAGTTGGAGTAAAGGCCCCAGTATTCAGCCTATTCCAGCTCATACCTCTGAGAGTCCTGGTAATACCAGTTTTTCATAAGAGTGGAAGGTGGTGGTGAGGATACCCTGACTATGCTCTGATGACTGGTCTGAGGGTGCAGGGCACTATTTCTTTCTTGTAGCACAATTAACTTAGCTCAGTAAAGTGCAAGTGTCTTTAATTTATGGCACTAGCTGCTGCTTTGCGAGAATGTTTTTAAACATAAATATAGAGCATTCCGCACTCTGTTCCTGAGAGTTCAAAAACCTTATTTGTTATAGAGGAGAAATCAGTTTATGTTGTTGAAAAGAAAATTTCTGGGTTGGGGGTGGAGGGAGTCTTTCTGGCATTATATTGCATTTATTTGCCAGAAACTGGGAATGGGCGACAGGGGATGGATCACTTGATGATTACCTGTTCCGTTCATTCCCTCGGGGGCACCTGTCATTGGCCACTGTTGGAAGGCAGGATATTGGGCTAGATGGACCTTTCGCCTGACCCATTATGGCCATTCTTATGTTCTTTACCTTCTCCAAGGGGCATTAGTCCATCAGTTTTTAAGCAAAATTCCCCCACCCCCAATGAAATTCCTAGGGGGAGTTCTGCTTAAAATCTAATGGCATGACATGGTCCCTAGTTCTTACTCCAAAGATTCTCCCGCGAGGCTGGGGAGAAACTGTATTTCTAACCCTGTTATTGGTGACCTTAGTACTTTTATGTGAAAGGACTATAGATCAGCTGCTTGTGGTTTTCATGCAGATCATGTTTTTCTGCTTTCGCTCCTAGTCATATGTATACATACCAGTTATGTGACATTATAAATCTTAATTAAAAGGAAGAAAAATTAAAGTTCTGTGCCAGTTCATTTCCTCCATGTTTGAAATTTCTAGGCTTCTATTGTTTGAACCCTTTTTATCCCTGATACGTGGCAGTACTATACACCACCTAACGTGTATTTAAAATGTATTTTGTGGCACCGCATGCCAAAAAGCTAAAATGAAACAGCCCTGTCCTTCTCTCCCCTCCCACTAGTCTGAGTTCAATGACATCAGTGTGAATGTTCAAGGTTTTTTTGTTTGTTTGTTTTTTGATAGATTCATTTCCACTCATTTCTAAGATAAGGTGACAGCAGGACTAACCATTTCCAGTGCCAGAGAATCATGTAATTGAGATAGAGGTAGCTAAAGAAACCCTCATAGAAGCCACAATAGCAGTAAAACCAACTGGCTAGAGCAGTGGTCTCCAAAGTGGGGTGCACGCAGGACAATCCATTGGGGGGCACGGCAGGAGGAGTGCCACTGGGGGGGGAGGAGTAACCAGAGAAGGGAGGGAACGAGTGAGTGGGGAAGCTGCCCCGCTCCCCCGCAGGCAGGGCCACCCAGAACGCAGGGGCTTTAGGGGCTGCAGCTCTAAAGCCCCTTTCAGAATGTGGCCCTGAGTCCTCCGGCCCTTGGAGGAGCAAGGGCAGCCGTGTAGCCAGCGGCCGGAAAGAAGCGGCGCTTTCCCCTTCAAAGCCAGCTGGAGAGAAGCACCACTTCTCTCCGGCTGCTGGCTGTGCGGCTGCCCCTTCTCCTCCTGAGTCCGTCAGCCCGTGCTCGCAGGGCCGCATTCCAAAAGGGGCTTTAGTGCTGCAGGCCAGGGCCCGAGGGCCCCCTTAGCCCAGGGCCTTGCAGTCCCTGCATTCCAAGTGGCCCTGCCCAGGGTGTGGGGGGGTAGCTCCCAGAATTGTGGCCCCCAGAATCGAGGCTATGGAGGTGGTGCCACGCTGTGTAGAGCCACTGCACACCCGCTGCACCAAACAGGAGCTGCCCCAGGTAAGTGCTCTGCACTTCCTGCCTGCCCCAGCCCTGAGCCTCCCACTCCTCCACCCTGAGCACCCTCCCAGACCCCACACCCCCACTCTGAGCACCCTAACTCCCTCCCAGACCCCGCACCCCCACTCTGAGCACCCTCCCTCACCCTGAGCACCCTCTCAGACCCCACACCCCCCAACTCTAAGCACCCTCCCGCACCCTAGCCCTAATCCAGACCTTCGAATCACTGTATCAAAGTGTTAAACCAAGATTTTCAGAAATAATGAAGCATATTCAATCACATTGCTCACTAAAAATTAATAATTTTTTGAGAGAGTAAAAAGATTTTGTATCATTAATAAAATACAATAAAAATTTTAAAAATTGTTTCTCATCCTTTAATTTCTATTTTTTGTATGTTTTATAATGTAGATAATATATTAGTATAGTAGTACATGTATATAATTTATAAATAAATATACATATATTGGGGGTGCGTGCTCAAAATTTTTTTTTACTGATGAGGTGCACGATCAAAAAAGTTTGGAGACCACTGGGCTAGAGGAGCAAAAGAAAATTACAATATTGCAAAAAACCTAAATGGATGAAGGATGAAATTCAGCTAAGCACAAAGGGCCCACATAGGCTCTTCGGTACAAGTTGAGTCCAATATTAGGACTTTGGTGAAGCATAAGCTATATGCTCTGGATGGATTTTCCCTTATTAGCAAGGATATTTATGCAAGGATGGACCCTTTTATGTAGGCATTTGATGGAGCCTCCTAACTCCAAGACCTAAGATTTAGTACATGACCTTCTCCCACAAATTCCTTTGCAGTGCAATCTTTTAGGGGGTCAAGATGAGTAATAGAGGAGTGAACAGGTAACATGTGTCCAATGACATGTGCATTTGTGGAGTGGGTTAGGGAAACAATGGATTTTGGTTTCCTGATAAACAAGAGGAGGAAAGAGCCCACGATGTGCTCCTGGCAATAATACATCCCAATTCCTGTGGGGTTTCAGTTTGTATTCCACAACATGGAATACTGTAGCATTAGTGGTAAATGTAACACTAGAAAAGTCCCTTTGGTTGCAGCTTTGGTGGCACTGGCTGGATCAGCTCTGCATAGCAGAACAATCTTATGGTCATGCAGCATAGATCATATGGGTGTTTCTGTAAGACTTTACTTTCAGTATATCAACGGCCAGACTGAGCCAGCACTTCCCTGGTGATTTCAACAATTCCTACAGAATTTAAATGTAAGTTATTTGTTATGCTTACATGGCTCCAGGTTTTAGCTCCTCACTCTGTAATGTACTTATCCACCATTTCCCATGGGTGTTGTGGGAAGTACTACCATCTCCATTTCACAGTGGGGAGCTGTCAGTTAAGTGACTTGACCAAGGTTACATAGGAAGTCTGTGACCGAGCATGGGCTTTAACCCAGGTCTCCCAAGTCTCAGGCTAGTGCGCCAACCATGGGCACAGCCAGAATTTTCCTAGGGCGAAGGCCTAGAGGTCTCACTTTCCAGCCCTGCACCGCGCCCACATCTTTCCCCCTGTCCAGTCCTGAGCTGAGCTATCTCATGCTCCTTTCTGCACCCAGTCCTACGCTCTTGCACAGAGAGATAGTCAAGCTGAAGAGCATCAGCACTAGGGGCCAGGTGGTTCTGGGAGCCCCAGACCCAAACCTTCTCCTGCATCTTCACTTCCCCAGAAAGTACCCAAAGCCCAGATCCAATACTCTCACCCCTCTGGGAACTGGGGATTCATGGTGCCTCCTACTCTGTCTCCCCCCAGAGGCTGTGGGTGCCTAGTGCCCATGGGCACTGGAAGGACTGTAAAGATTAGGCGGAGGAGGACAAACAGGCACATAGGGCCACAACTCCATCCAAATTTGGCCCAACAGCCCCTATCCTCACAAAGGTGTGGCCAGGCCAATTTTCAAACTCCAGTCAGGGGTCAGTGGGCACTAACCCCCACCACTACCAAGCCCTTGGCACTAGCCCCTGGACATCCTTCCCCTCTAAAGTTTCTATCTATGTGGTTAAAGACAGCCATCCAAACGTTAATCCAAGTAATTATGTTTTAATTGAATCCACAGAGCAAGAGAAACAATTGAACAGATCTTTATCTGCGTGGTACAAGCTGAGAGGCAGTGGAGTGGTGTAAAGGTGGCATAAAGCTCACCGTTGCACTCCCCTGATCCTGCAGATGCTCAGTGCAAGTCAGTCTACATGTGCTCACTTAGAACATCCATCTACTCTGGGATTACACAATTTCACAAAATTGTTCTCTCCCAGGCTTTCGTGCAACTTCCTACTTGTTCCCACTTGAATACAGCATAGGGAGTACAGTCAATTCCTGATAGCCTACTCCAGAATTCTATGCTTCATGCCAAGTTCCTACTTATGCCCTCCTAGTCTGTCAATGCCATGTCCAAAATTGCTTCCCCTTTAGCTAATTTCTCAAATGGTCTATGTAACCGATATCCAAATAACTGAAATACACTGTGAGAACTGAGTCTTGTAACTCTTCATCTTTGGTATTCATTCAGCCATTTAGTTCTGATTTAAGGGTCTAAAGTAAATGCTTTATCTTAATATCCCTTTACATTCTCTCTCTCATCATAATCCACAAATGTTCATTGTTACCACACCCTTCATTAGCCATCTCCATGTAATTGCTAGGATAACTGGGGGTTATTTTATATAAATAGTACAATCTCTCCTCATTTTCACCTTGGTTCCTTCTGTGCTGATTTATTGCCTCACTATTAACATTCTCATCATGTGATTTACCCGGCATGTTCCCAGAATACCTGCCTTTCCTATACAAGTATTTGGGTGATCTTAGTTTTAGCTGATTAGTATTGGGACATTTGATTTCCCGCCTGAAAAACTCTTATTTGTTACTATCCAATCCATTTCTAAATTTATACAATACCTATTTTGAGAGGAGGAAACAGAGTCAAAGGGCAAAATCCTTGCTTCCTTTTTAATTTTTTTTTTAAATGCAGATTTAGTGCCAGATTTCAGTACCCAGGGCTGTCAGTCCCCTATTCTTCCACTGCGTGGGCAGCAGCAGTACAAGTGTTCCCACACTATCCGCAGGCAGGCCTGTAGAGGAAGGATGATGCAGCGGTTAGAGCAGTATCCTGGAATCTGTGAAAGCCACGCTCCATTCTGTGCTCTGCCACACCCTAAGGGTATGTAGACATTTGGGCTGCAGCCAGACCTGTTACCTTCCACCTCAGGGGTCCCAGAGCCTGGGTGCTAGCCTGAGCCCAAACATTTATACTGCAATGAAACAGACCTTTAGTCTAAGGCCTGCAAGCTCGGGTCAGCTGGCACAGGCCAGCCCAAACCGTCTAGTTGCAGTGTAGACATACACTAAGTGACTTGCCCAAAGTCATGTATACACTGGAGCTGGAAGGTGTCATTTCCAGCTCACATAGACATACCCACACCAGCAGATTGTGCTAGAGCACTAAAAATAGCAGTGTAGCCACAGAGGGATGGACTAGCTGCAATGCCATCAGAGACCTTTCGTTTTTAAATCTCCTGTTTTGCAGTCCCATGTTTGATACAGTCTTTTCATAAATAGATTTTTTTCCTCTACAAATAGATCCCCCTTTTTAAAAAAGCATTTTTCAGATTCTCCAGCTGCAGAATATTTTTATGTAGTACAGGGGTGCCTCCAAGCTGCAGTGGAGATAGGGAACTCTGTGTTATACATTGTGTATACACATAGCATAACAGTCCCTGCTGCAAAGAGTTTACAGTCTAAATAGGCTAGACAGACAAAGGAGGGAAGGGAAAACAGGCACAGAAGGGTAAAGTAATTTGCCAAAGTGGTAAAGGAGGGAATAAATTGACTTCCAGTCCAGTACTCTACCCACTGCTCATACTTAAAGTCATCCTGCAATTCTGAACAGTTTTTTTAAACATACTTTGTCTGTAAATATAAAGAACAAAAAACTCAACGAGGCAAATAACTTTTCATTTCCCATAGCGATGAGAGACAAGCTCTTCCCGTCTCCCGTTCTCACCACCTTATATTGCCAGCTCAAAGGATGCAGGTGCACTTGCAACTTAGAAATTGAAGCTACATGTTTTATTTATTTAATTTTTAAAATCATGCCTTTTGGGCTAGTAAGAGCCTTAACACTGAAAGGGAGAAAACTGTAACTAATTGTATCTTTGGGGAGGAGTTTAAGCCTTAAGCAGAAGCAGAGATATTGAGTTCATTTGATGGTACCCACACTTGACTCACAGATAAGTCCTTACAAATTAGGTTAAGGAAAATATACCGCCAATCAGAAGCTCATATTTGAAGTGGTTTTTCTGCGGTCATGGAGGTGACACTGTTTCTGTAGCTTGCTGTTAAAGTACCTTGGTGACATGAAAGGAGAAGATACCAGAGAGTATCTGAGCCAAATAAATTCTGGGAGTTCATGAAGTCCGACTCAGTGAGAGAGTCACCTGCTCTGGAAGAAGTTCACCCTACCACAGGAGCACAATGGTTACAAACAGAAATGTTTATTGATGACTGGGGGTGGGGGGGGGTCAAAGTCAATGAGGAGGTGGAAAATTGATGGATAAGTGCCTCACTCTTCTCCCTCCTTCTTCTCTCGCAAGAGCAGGCATTAGCTTTGCTTAAACCCATTGCTATCACTACTGCCCATGTAGCAAATTAAATTTTCTTTAGCTCCAGTCTCTGCGTCTGTGCATGAAGGAGGTAACATCTGGGGAATCTAAAATTGCCTTAGTTGCTACTTGGCCCTTCACTGGTTGGGATAGAGCAGTGTGGGGAAGGGAACTGTTCAATAAAACATATACTAGAGCAGGGGTCGGCAACCTTTCAGAAGTGGTGTGCCGAGTCTTCATTTATTCACTCTAATTTGAAGTGTTGCGTGCCAGTAATACATTTTAACGTTTTTAGAAGGTCTCTTTCTATAAGTCTAAAATATATAACTAACTATTGTTGTCTGTAAAGTAAATGAGGTTTTTAAAATGTTTAAGAAGCTTCATTGGACCAGTAGCCAGGACCCAGGTGTGTGAGTGCCACTGAAAATCAGCTTGTGTGCCGCCTTCAGTACACGTGCCATAGGTTGCCTACCCCTGTACTACAGTAAGCAACCTGCATCACTGGCATTAGGAAATTAAGGAAATTCAGGTCTTTGTGAACACTACAGAGTGGAGCTAGGATCATTTTCATTCTCCTCCGTAGGGCAGAATTTAGGGCCCAACCCTTCATTCCTGGTATACCAGCACCCCAACTGATTGCAGTGGGAGACGTGTCCTTAAAGTGCAGGGTAGGGTGACTGTGAACCTAGCGCTAAACGTCGGTAACGAGAACAGCTTGCAAAATCTTTATTAAAAGATGGGCCATTATTGAAGTGCATGTATTGGCTGTTCCTCAGTGCATTCTATAAATGATGCATCAAGGTCTCGTCTGTAATACAAACAGCCCTTACTTGAGCAGGCACATTGTATGTTTTCCTTAAAAAAGTAATAAAAAACTTGATTCATACAAGAAAAAAAAAAGGAAGGAGAACCATTGTGGTTGAAGGGGGATAGCTGCTGAACTGCTACTGCCAGTAGGGTGAAAATAGTAAGGCAAGTGGATTTAAA
The DNA here is from genome assembly GCF_003597395.2 of Chelonoidis abingdonii. Taxonomy (NCBI): domain Eukaryota; kingdom Metazoa; phylum Chordata; order Testudines; family Testudinidae; genus Chelonoidis; species Chelonoidis abingdonii. Next base: position 103,613,615 of record NC_133775.1, read on the forward strand.
TGGATGTTAAGAAAACAAATTTAGAAGGCATAATAAAACAATTTATACCTGGAAACAAAGCTGTGGAAAAGCCTGCTTTTTCCATCAAACACAGATCATGCATTAAGCAGTCCGTGCCTCTGGGGCACAAAGAGAAATATGAATGTTTCTAATTACCTTTTCTCATTTCCACAAATGTAATAAAATCACTCTAATGCAAATATTTAACTTTCAGCAATTCTATGGCTGATGTCTGCTGCAATTTTAACCAACAGTGATAAGTAGATCACAAGGTTCATTTTGTGACCTGAAAGCTAGTTAGCAGATGTCATGGTATAATTCCCCTCTCTGAACCTTAGCGTCCAAAAGATGGGGTACCAGCATGAACCCCCCTAAGCTTAATTACCAGCTTAGATCTGATAGCTGCCACCAATCAGGACTTGGAGTGCCGGATAAACTCTTGTCTCCCTAAAACCTTCCCTGGGGACCCCAAGACCCAGATCCCCTGGATCTTGACACAAGGAAAGTAAACCTTTTCCTTTACCATTGCCTCTCCCAGACTTTCCCTCCCTGGAAGATCACTGTGATTCAAACTCCCTGAATCTTAAAACACAGAGGAATTCCACCTCCCACCTCCCCTTTTTCCCCTCACCCAGAGGCAATATAGATTCAAGCTCTGTGAATCTAAAACAAAGAGGACATTTACCTTTCCCCCCCACCAAGTCCCTGGTGAGTACAGACTCAATACCTTAGCCTTAAGAAGGGGAAAAAATCAATTAGGTCTTTTAAAAGAAAAGCTTTTAATAAAAGAAAGACAAGTAAAGATAATCACTGTAAAGTCAAGATGGAATATTACAGGATCTTTCAGCTTATAGACACTAGAAAGAAAACCTCCTCCAGCAGAAATACAATTTAAAATACTTCCAGCAAACTACACATTTGCAAATAAAGAAAAACAATTAAAAAGACTAAAGCCGCCTTTATCCTGATATTTACTAGAATTAGAACAGAAGAGATTGTTTTAGAAAGATTGGAGGAATCTGCTTACGTCTGGTCCCTCTCAGACCCCAGAGAGAACATGGACAGAGAACAAAGAACACAAACAAAAGCTTCCCTCCACCCAGATTTGAAAGTATCTTGTCTCCTGATTGGTCCTCTGGTTCACTGTTTATTAACCCTTTACAGGTGAAAGAGACATTAACCCTTAGCTATCTGTTTATAACAGCAGACTTTCTAGCTATCTGGTTCATTGCATTGATTGCAGAATCTCAGAAAGATTTGATTGTTCCTCCCTTTTATTGTAGTGTAAATCAGGAGCAACCCCAGTATACTCAGTGCAGTGTCCCCGGTGTGAAATGGATGTTGATAATATCAGAATCAGACTCAATGTCTATACACTAGATTAAGTTTACAAGAATGTTTTCCCATTATTTGGCTCTCTGTACTTAATGTTTGATCCTCTAATATAGAGCTACTGAAAGTTATTCAAGGGCATTTCATAGTCAGGCAGAAAATAAATCCTATAAAGCAGAAAGCAAAGTAAGCAGTGGAAAACGTAAAAATCTACCTACTGAAATGTCATGTCCTAGCTGTTTACTTCCCTGGACGTTGTGAACAAATTTTTGTTATAGTGCTGTTTGAAGTTCAAAGTAGTTAAACTGAGATATAAGGTTTTACTGATGAGTTTTCACTGTCATAGAAATGATGTGATGTTACACAAAAGATGGCATCTCAGTGATCAACCAAACCCAAGCAGGTTTAAAACAAACAAAAGGAAGTATTTTTTCATACAATGCACAATAAACCTGTGGAACCCCTTGCCAGAGGATATTGTGAAGGCTAAGACTAACAGATGTAAAAAAAAAAAAAAAAAAAAAAAAAAAAAAAAAAAGAGAACTAGATAAGTTCAATGGCTATTAGCCAGGATGGACAGGGATGGTGTCCCTAAGCCTCTGTTTGCCAGACGCTGGGAATGGCCAACAGGGGATGGGTCACATGATGATTACCTGTTCTGTTCATTCCCTCTGACATCTGTTGGAAGATAGGATACTGGGATAGATGGACCTTTGGTCTGACCCAGTATGGCTGTTCTTATGTGTTTCACATTTTCAAACAAAAGTTTCCACTGATAACTTATGAGGTCTGTCTTCCTTGGGTGGCAGCTTATGAGAGCTATAGAATCTGTGAGGGAAGATGGTCTAGGCGTCTTGTCTGTGTCAGAGATTCTCTCTTTGGCACAAGAATAGCTTCTTATCATCAGTCTATGTTCATGTGTGCAAGGAGTATTTCATTCTCCAATGCAGATTTGAAGACAGAGCAGTGAATCCTGGGGGACCTCCTGCGGCTCCCAGCTCTGGATAAGAGGGATATTTTGACTGAGAGGATAGAGAAATCAGTCACAAGAAACAGCTAAGCCTTATTCCCTGCTTATTTGATGTTAGCATTCCTATTTGGAAAAGGCTTATTGAGATACATGTATTTCTTCCAGAGTGGCACATGAGTTCACAGATGTTCAAACTCATCTAGCCCAACAGAAAATGTTAGTTCTTAACAGGAAACAGTCATGCCACTTAGCATGTATCTGCTAGATACCTTACAGTTTTATTAAACTACATAAAATACTTATCTTTAGGTGAAGAGTAACAAATTCTAAACCACCTCCCCACTTTGAATTTTGGGCAAAATTAGGCTCTGGGCAATTGTTAATCATTGTGTACATTGGGGTTTTATCTTCTGGTTGGAAAGGCCCAAGGTGCCCACTGAGTCACATCACATCCTCTTGTTCAGAAGAGCTTGCAGAATCCCATGGTTACTAGGACTCAGTGAGAGCCAGGGGAAAGAAATGAAGGGGCAACTCCTCCCTCTACCCTATCACAGGTCTATAGTAATCACTCCCCAGGTGCTTAGTCATATGAGTTGATGTATCTGAGTCTAATTCCTAGTGAAAAAAGGCATCCACGTTACAAAACCAAACTCCCACTGGCATCTTGTTTCTGGTATCAGTAAGAGACCAAGGACTGGACTGGCATTGACTCTGATACTGAACAAAGTATTTTACACCTGGTCAGACTTAAGACACTATAAAGGGGCACTGCACTAACTCGGCTGCATTGGTTCAGTGGGGACTCCAGCCTTCAAGCCCCTTCTATAAACATTACATTCACTACTAAAGTTATGCTTTTTTTAATCCAGATCTGTGCTGCTACTACTCCACAAGTTTGTAATCCACCAGGGGACTTCACAACATTACATATACACATGTGCATAATCCTCCTGAAGTTGCATAACTCTCCATCTGTCCTCATAAGAGGGATTTCATTCTTTGCCTGGAAGGGTTTATGACGAGTATCTGTTCTGTAATATACATGCACTGATATAAGTGATATAGAGGGGACAACGGGAGGATTCTTAAAGTTAGTGGTTGTCTAGTTTCTGAGCCTCCTTTTCCACCCCCTACTTCACCCTGACTTTACACACACACACACACACACACACACACACACACACACCAAGGAACTGAAACCAATACTTTAGGCTTCAAAAGTGAGCTCAGTTTAATGCTTTACCAAGGACCATGTCTACACTGGGAAATGACACTGTATAAGAACATATGTTAAACACATGTCATAGTTAACATGTCAGGTGGCTGTAACCCTAGGGTTATTCACAACTGGCTGACATGATGTTAAGCATGGTTGGCCTTATGTACTAGTGCTAAGTTATGTTAACTAACGTGATGTACACATGCTCTAATACAGACAAACACAAGTACTATAGTATTTTAAAATAAATTAATAGCAAATATTTTTAAAAGCTTAAATCAATTTTATTTTTATTCACAGGAATCGTCTACATCATCCAGGTCAATATCAACTAACAGATTCCCTTTCTTGGCCAGTGAGGCTCAGTACAGGATCCACGAGGTGGATTGTCTCAGAATACTGATATAAGCAGGTCATTTCTTATGTGCCAATGGAATGCATAAATATCAGTGGATCAACTGGAAATCCAGCTGTAGAGCAAGTTACACACAACAACTCTGTCTTCAAGGTCAGAAAAATTTCTTCAAAGATCTCAGATTCCATCTCTTGGGCCCCAGTTCTTCTTTATGTTTTAACCATGGATCTTTTATCCACCAGAAAACATAACTCACATGAATACTATCACAAACTGATTATATTATAGAGATCATAATTCAAGTAGTACCCACTCCAAAAAAGAACGAGAGAAAAAACAGCACAACAAATGTTCTTTGGTGCACTTAGAAGCCTACACTATTTTTGTCCTCTGAAGGGCATGGTACCATAATTACTAGCAGTCCGTGTCCCAACAGGAAAAACATAGAGCAGCCCATGATCCTTACAGCCTGGATCAAGCAAAGCATTTCTAAATCCTTGTCCTTTTCAAAGGCTGCTAAAACAACGCAGCAATTCATTCCTATCCATAATTGTATGGTACTGGAAAGTTCCTAATGTTGAGTTCTATTTGTGTCTCACTTGCCATGTTCCACACTGCCTCATCTTTTCTAATGCAATTTTAACACAGACATTGATGTAACAACGCAAACATGTCAATCACACACTGCTGCTTGTGCTCTCCCATTCTCCAGGTGGGGAGTTATAAGCAGCAGGAGAAAGAGGAGGAAGGGAAATGGATGTTAAAGAAGAGGGTGCAAATCATATGAAAAGGAGAGGTCTTGACAATTCTGCTGTCAAACTTGAGAGGATTGAAATGCAAGCTGAGCTGCTGGTGACCACTCTTACTACGTAACATCCTAATCCTGTTCTTCTGACCTTACCTAGGGGGAGGTTCAATTCAAATACCCCTCAAACTTTGAGGCAATTCAAGAGCTAGATCTGAATTTTGCAGCTCAGCCACATCTTGCTTTGACATCATTATCAGAGTATGAGTACAAAAGTGGAAGAAAACGAATAATTGGAGAGGAGTGTTAACTAAGAGCTGTGTAAAACAGGCAGCTTTAGTTTGCAGTGGTTTGAGTGATTTATTTTCACTTTTCCCTGCAATCCCCATATTACGATAATACCTGGTGGCTTCAAACAAGATCAGGCTCCCGTTGTGCTAGGCCCTGTACGGGAACATGGTAAATGGACAGCTTTGAAGAGCTCATATTGTAAACAGACAAGACCAACAAGAGGTGAGAGGAGAAAGGCACAGAAAGATGCTGTGACTTGTCCAAGAGCTCCATGGCAGAGCAAAGAATAGAACCCAAGTCTCCTGCCTCATAATCTACTGCCCTATCCATAAGAATATGCAATTTCTTATCTTGCCCTCAAAATATTGTTCAAACCACTGCAAAACAGCCAGATTTTGCCTAGTTGTATGTTGAAGCCACTGAATTTCACATGGCTGTCTGTCCAAAACCTTAAATCAGCCCAGGCTCCCAAACCTGGCCTGAGTTTTAAGTTTGTAACAAGAACTCAAACCATGTAGGCTTGTTGTGAAAGTTAAACTAACCCACACATCTAGCTATTTACCCATTTGAGAGCTCAGCATATTGGTCACTCCTCAGCACTTCACTAACCTGTTGAGTGATATGAGGGAACCAATCTTTTCAATCTTCTTCTGAGAAAACTTTTTTCGCCTAGCAGTGATTAATGCTTTGATACTCTGTCATGAGAGTTAATATCTAAACTAGGAGATTATTATAACCAATCTGTGGCCAACTAGGCACTTCACAGGTGTCACTCCACTGCATGACTACTTGGAAATTCACAATAGTGGAGATAGAACCCAGATTTTTTGTTTACTCCAAAAGCACAGGCCTCTAACGGTTGAACAAGAAGAGGAGCTCCTTCATACTGCTTAAGCATGCATAATTCCATCCATTAGAAAATAGGTGAACACACTCTGGAGGGATCACTTCCCAGAGGCAGCATCATGCCACTGATCATATCCACAGATTGCAAATAGTGTAAAGCCATCCAAATATGAAGAGTAGCTGCAACGGAAGCACGGAAACCATTCAAATAAGCAGTCATGGACAATCTGTCATCAGTCCCAACACCGTGTAGTGGAACAGCAGGTGGTGCTGCTGTCCCTCTAAAATGCCACAGATGTCCAGAGATGGTACTGGACATGGTGAATGTAGACCACCATTAAATAAGCCTCCAGCCAATTACAACCAATAAGGGAACATCATTGTCTTTCAAGAAGTAACTCTGGAAAGGTGGAGGAACCATGAGGGATCAATGGCATTTGCTAGGAGAAGCAGCCCCAAATTTAAACCTGCACCCAAGCTTGTTGCCCTATTTGTTGCAATTTCTTCACCAATATGGCATATGGCTTGTGTGGACAAGATAGCGTGACTGAAATTGCACACACCTTCCCACTATAATCTAGAAACGGGGCCAGTCTGACCTCACACATCCACGTTCCCCTATAGCATTTGCCGAATCCTCGTATGTCAACACTAGCACGAGATCTCATCACACACACACACGAATTTGTCCCATGATTATTCTCCTGCCACCATACTTTACACAAGTCCTTTGTTGGACTGTCCAGGTAAGTGATTTCAGGAAAATAAAGAGGTCCAGGGACCCGTGACGAAAGTTAAAGATATGGAAACACTTTCACATGTAGAAGGAGAATTAAAAGACTACGACTTTGAGTTTAAGAATCAGATGAGTAAGAGGGGATGTTATAGTGAGGTATACAATGGAGGATAACTCAGTGGTTTGAGCATTGGCCTGCTAAACCCAGGGTTGTGAGTTCAATCCTTGAAGGGGCCATTTAGGGATCTGAGGCAAAAATCTGTCTGGGGACTGGTCCTGCTTTGAGTAGGGGGTTGGACTAGATGACCTCCTGAGGTCCCTTCCAACCCTGATATTCTATGTATAAATCACAAACTCTTATTTATCCTCTTATAATGCAAGAACAAGAGGGATGATGATAAAGACAAAAGGCAGCAAGCAAAACAATTAAAAAGGAAAAAAATACATACAGTCAAAAAATGAATCAGTGGAACTCATTGCTATAAGAGATCACTGTGACCAAGAAAAACAGGGTTCAGAAAAATCTTAGACATTTATATGTATAAGCTAAAGATCCTCAGTTATATTAGATAGGATAAAATCCTCACATGCTGCAGAGCATAAGCAAACTACTAACTACTTGGGTTTCAGAAAATAGATTTCCACTATAAGCAGTTTATTCCCCAAGTGCCCAGGTACACTCCATCTGTTGCAACCTCAGATCAGATGCCCACCTCCCCTTGTGTGCCCAAGGACCTGGCCAAGACTTGTTGAAATGCTGCCTGCTGTGGTGGGATATTGCCAATACTGTGTGCTGGACAGATGGCCAAACCTTCCTCCTCGGGATAAACTTCCGCTGTCCTTGGCGTTCTCCTTGTCCCCCTAATACCTCCTAGCCCACAATGAGAATGGGCCAGCTGTGTTCCACTGAGAGCGTGGGGCAGAGGGGACTAGCCCAAGGCCCTCAGCAGGGGAGACAAGACATCTCCAGAGCAGGGAATACTGAGACAGCTCTCTCCCTAGTGAGAGACTGGCCAGTTCCCTCCCTATAGTACATTGTCTCTGAGACAGCCCTCTCCCAGCAGGGGACGGGGGTGTCTCTAGGAAAGCCCCTGCCGGCATGGGACAGGGGGATGGTGTCTGGGACAGTCTATGCCAGCATGGGACAGGCCCAGGGGCATCTCTTGGAAAGCCCCTGGCAGCGTGGGATGGGGAAAGGGTGTCTCTAGGATACCCCGTTCCAGCATAGGGTGACCAGACAGCAAGTGTAAAAAAATCAGGACGGGGGTGAGGGGTAATAGGAGCCTATACAAGAAAAAGACCCTATAAAATTAGGACATCTGGTCACCCTATTTCAGTGTGGGAGAGAGGGATTCTTACCTGCCCTCAGGCAGAGGCTGCAGGACCTGTCTGGCCTGTGGCGATTTTATTCTCTCCCCCTGGCTTGCTGTAGCCCCAGTGAAGGGGCATGGCCAGACTGCGTAGTATTTAGAATTGGCCACTGTTAGTACTGAACTAGATGGACTCTTGGTGTGATCCAGTATGATCATTCCTATGTTCACACTTTCATGCATGCAGCATATTAGCCTTCAAAAAGAACAGTTATATTTAGTGAAGCAGGCTTGTGCAGTGGAAGATCAAGATATAGCAATCTGAATTTCAGAGGAATCTTTGAGCAACAGGTAAGAGTGAAGTGATGAAGAGATGAACATAAAATGTTCCCTTTAAATAAAGCCATCTCCAAAAGAAAAATGACAACCGTGGACATTTTTAAAGACAATAAAAATGCTTAGTTATTTAAAAATGGTATCAAGAGAAGTGAAAAATCAAGCTGAAAGTGCAGTGATCAGTTTAGTTTTTAAATACTAGGTAGTGGATTAAGCTTCCAAACTGTTTTCTCTGCAAGATGAACTTGCATGCGCTCACTTTGATTTCACTTGGTACACCCAGCGATATCTACTGAGACAAAGATGCCTCTTATGTGAGCAGTAGTCTACCATGTGCTCTTCTCCAAAAGAACTGGAAGTAATTACAAACAAACAAAAAGGGGGGGGGGGGAGAAGAAGAATCAGGACAGAGGAACAGACGCTTCCAATTGAGACATAGCAAATGAATACCAGAAAGTGGTAAAGAATTCAGGAAGAGGCATGTGGGCTTTGGAAAAAGAGACAGGCATTCTACAGCAAAGAAAGGTGCCTAGGACCCTTGGGGGCAGACAGGCAAAGCCTTGCATGAATGGCTGATAATGGTAAATGGGTGCAGGCTTCCCCCTCTGTTTACTTTTGCCGACTCCCTCTTGGTCTCTATGTACTAAGCTTCCCACTGCAGATTCAGTTCTAGACACAAGCACTGCACTTGGGCAATAATTTAGCATTCCAGATATGACAAGGGAATCACTCGACTATGGCCTTGTTGGCCTTTTTTCAATAAAATTGTAATTGGAGCTGTATTTCCTGGGAAAGGTGGCCTTATTCTGGTACTGTAGTTCTGCAAATACTTTTCTTAATATTGAAAACAGTTAGAATTAGAAGGATTTATATGATTCTACAGGAAACCCATCAAGCTGTGGAACTTAAAGAACATTTTATTAGTGGTACTAACAATCTTTACAATAATAGGGAAAGTTAATGTTCCCATAAATTGATGGTAAGAAGTGTTGATTGGCAGCTTCTTTTGAAATATGAGTTATTGTAACTCACTTTCCTAGGAATTTATTATTGTATGTTTTCTCCCCTTGAAAACTGTCTAAAGGGTATTTCTGAGGTTTCCATGATAAGACAATTTTATATCTCTAGCACTGAAGCACTGTGGCAAAGGGTTAGCTTTAAAAAAACACCACAATATTGCTTATCTGCAGCTTCTGAATAAGATGTGCTCAGACAACACAGAACTGCACAAACTTGGTATTTAACTCATTTAAAAGTATATTACTTGATCAGAGGTGGTGTTACAGTATATTGCAATTAAAGGAGTCTCCATGTAATGGCCAGATTTTTAAAAGTGTTCGGTACCTGCAGATCCCATTCTTCTCACAGGGAGCAGCTGGATACTGAACCCTGTTAATAATCTGGCCCTTTCCCATCAAAATACAACTGTTACAGACATTCCCCACTGACTGCAGCTCCCAAACCATCCTTACAGTAAATGAAATCATTAAAATATTTCAGAGGATTTGGTTTTATAAAAAAAAGTGTTCCTCTAAAATCAAGAGCTCATTTGAGTATCTTAGGTAACTATCTCAAAATTAAGAAATACTAAGGATGGCCACAGGCAGACAATATACAAAACTTGACAGGCAACAGTCATATGCACTGATTATAAAAAGACTAGCATGTACTGAATGCAGAGGACAGTTGTTGGAGAAGAATAGTCACTCATAATAATGAATCAAATGCAGGGATGTAAACTAGCAACTTTCTTCACCAGCCTGGGGAATTATCAACCACACCCAAATCAGTCTTTATCCCTTCCCTCTACTCTCCATTTATTGTCCAAACAACCACAAACTGAAAACAATTTCCAGCTAGAGTTTTCTAGTTAGCCTTAACTCCCAAAGTGCCTCACCTGGACTCTCCCTTCCTCAGAGAATACTGAGGAATACTGTCCAGTCCTGCAGTATACACGCTCTCCTTGCCTGCCTCCAGCCCTTTATAGGGGACACCTGTTCCCCCTTCTGGGCTACATCCAATTAGTGAACAGAGCTGGGCTGGACCCAGGCTTCTGGCCCTTAAGGGAGCAGGCTGCCCTGTTACAAGTGCTCTGGGCTTATCAAACTTGTCAACAGCATTGCCTCACACCAGCATCTCCTAGTCCAGGGGTTCTCAAACTGGGGGTTGGGACTCCTCAAGGGGTCACAAGGTTATTACAGGGGGGGGGGATCACAAGCTGTCAGCCTCCACTCCAAACCCTGCTTTGCCTCCAACATTTATAATGGTGTTAAATATATAAAAATGTGTTTTCAGTTTGTAAAGGGGGGGGTCACACTCAGAGGCTTGCTGTGTGAAAGGGGTCACTGTAAAAAAGTTCGAGAACCACTGTCCTAGTCCATCATGATTACTTAGATGACCTCCTTTGCTATATATACACACACAATAACAATAATCCTGTGGCAACTGTAGCAAATATTTACATGGAAAGTATTGCTATATTGTTAGCTGTCTTTTAAATTCATGTATCCAGATACTACATTGCAAGAGAGCAAGTATCCTATGACCAGCCTGCTCTCCACAGGCCACCAGAAAGTGCTCCATCAGCCACAGTTTGGGGACCCCTGTCTTCTACTGGTTACTATAAGGTTGCGTGTGAATGTCCTGTTCTAGTAGCAGCTAAAGGAGAGAGCTCTTCTTTAACTCAGGTGAGAGGGATGTGTTTTTGAGGATTAGGATCTGTGTTTTATCCTTACTCTCACTGTGAAGTTGTGAACAAACCATTGTGTACAGGTGACTATCAGCTGTTAAGTCACTATATTTGCCATATTGTAACAATATGAGATGGTAGCTGATTCTTAGGATCTCTACTGCCCGTCGTAAGCCACCCTTATATGAATTGTACTTTTGTCCAGCTATATACTGAAGACAAAGTTCTACTCTGCTCCTTCCACACTAGTATGTGTCCAAAAGCATCCTTTGATTCTAAGCCTAAAGACACTCTTTATCCTCTATGCAGAGCCGGGGGTGGGAGGAGAAGCCAGTACAAATTACTGGGGCCGAGCAGTCCGGAAGGGGGCCGGCTTCCTTGACCCCGTTTAGCCAGTCCACCCTCGGGGGCGGGGGGGAGGGGGGCATGAATTTTTTTTTTTTTTTAACCAGGGCCCAAACCCGCTCTCAGCAGCCCTGCCTCTATGCGTAGAGCCAACCTCTCACATGAAAGCAAGAGGGTAAGGAGTGGGTGGGCCAGAAGAGTGGGCAGGCAACACTGAGAAATGCACACGTACCCCATGGAGGTTACTTTTCCTCTGAAATACGGTCAAAGGCTGTATTACTTTTCCATAGTTCCTCCCATCTGCACAGAAACTACTCTTCCCCACCATTAGAAACGTGCTGCAAGCGAGCAAGTAGGAGAAGGGATAGGAGATTAGAGCTCATGCAGAGGCAAAGGATCCAATTGCTTATGAGGACCTCAGGTAATTGGCTGATATATAGGCCACACCCTTACTTTATTCTAGAGAAGGCTAGAAGGGAGAGAAGAAATAAATACCAAACCACCACCACTCACCACCACATCATGGAACAATGCAGAGAAAAATTCTCCAAAGAGAACCTGTCTGCTTCTCACAGTATAGGGATACAATCTGAATCTGGCTCAAGGTTTATATTTGTGTGTCAGTTAATTTTATAGAACAAATCAAAGCAACTCAGACTGTTTTCTTTCAAAATAATTCATATTTGCTGTCCCATCTTTCCAAAATATGACAAAAAATCCATGGTTAATTAATGCTTATTTACAATTAAAAGAACAAATCTGCAATTCAAATTAAAAAAAATACAACCCTTTCCAATGCTTGCTAGTATAGGCTACTCCTATAGAGAAGTGTGTTTGTAACCCAAATGTCTTTTAGGAGACTCAATGTCTCTCTCAAGCTAAGAAATACTGTGAAGGACAATTGGTAGTGCTGCTTCTGTGCATAAGTAATATTGCCCTCTAGTAGGTGGCACACAGACAGGACAAAGAATCTACTCCTAGTGCTGGCTAAGGGAGTCCTCTTTAGCTCAAGTAGTCGAAGTTTGTGTTTTTAAAGTTAAAGGATGTATGATTTATATAGTAATTGTGTCTCTTGACTACAGCACATGCATACTGTGACTACTTGTCAACAACTGGCATAATCAGCTTGTGGCAGAGGATTTTAGATCAGCCATCAGCATGTTTCAAATGCTTTTGTGCACTGTCTTGTCAAAGAAGGTATTTTTCATCACTCCACACCAAATGATAGCCAAACATCAAACAAGAAGTTTGAGAATAAAGAGACCAAGACAACAAGAGATTAGCTGCCATTCTGTTCACCTACAGAACAGATGTTCAATTTTCTAGTCACCTAAAATCATCTTCCAAGATTACATAATTTACATCTAGCGCAGCTTGTATTTTAAATATTAAGCATGGGCAACAAAATCATTAACAGATTCAAATGGTTCATAGCACAAAAAGTAGCAATTATAATTTTTGCATCTGCTTGTTAGCAAAAAACTGTGGGCCTTGTACTGCTGGTGGTTTGCAGTATCATTGGTGGGCACAGTAAGTTTTTAGGGACAAAGAGTGTAATGATAGTCGAATACATATACAGCATCAAGAAACTTGACCGATGAGGCAATTTCCTGCAGTATCTTAGAAAGATGTTCCATTAAGTTTAGCATTATTGTGGGTTGCATTGTATGTAACCTCTCGGAGGCAGAAAGGGCAGGTGGGGAAGAAATGTGACTTATTAAAAGTTCAAAAAAAGACTGGTCATTCAGAATACTGCATTGAAAATGTGCCAAGTTGTATAAAGAGCTGATCTGTCCAGCCTGTCTTCTGGTTTGGGATCTAAGATAGATGAAATTGTAACCATGGGGAAAACCCAGCTGTGTAGGTTTTCAAGGACTAAAACCTACCAGAGCTTCAGGTTGCAGTAGAGGGTGACCTCTGGTAAGCTTTTTCCCCCTTTAAGAATAAATATGTTTGCTTAGAAGGACCTGCATGATAAACTTATAACTGTGGGCAATACACTGGTCACAGCTCTGATAGAAAGGATGTAACACAGGTGCTGGCCTTTTAGGCTTTCTGGCTTGCTGGGCTGGGATATCACAGTATAAGGCAGAGATCTGTAAAGCCTTAAAATCCCTGGTCAGGAGGGAGTAAGAGATTGGTCTCTGCCCAAAAGAGGGTGCCTTGGTAGACCAGATGGGGAGGAATATACAGATGCACTTGATACTGAAAAACAGACTCTTCACGTGTTGCAGGCTGACCTGGCCCACCCCTTGGCAGGAGGAGGTGGTGTTGCAGGTGAGCCTGTTTCTTGGGTAAGGGAAAAATCAAGTACCTGCATCAACATGTCCAGATAGCTGATGCTAAAATGTGCCCCATTTTAGAAGATCTAATTTATTAACAAAAATGCCAACCCAGAACATAACAAAAACATTCAACCCCACATTTTATCTGGGAGACCTCACAGCTGAGACTAAGCTCCTCTCTGACATCTGTCAACTGCAGCCCTTCATCTAGGAGCACCTCTTACAGGCTCCCCATTCTGATAGGTTCCCTGGAAAACTCACCCTCTAGGCTCCCTGCTCAGTCTTCTGACTCAGTCCTCCCTTGGAAGCTTCTCTCTATAAGAGCTTCCTGGTTCCCTTGGGAGTCTCCTCAACTGAGCTTAGGTAACCTATATTAGGCCCCAATGCTCATTTAATAATCAGCCACGTGGGGCAATCAATTCTGCCCAGGTGGGTCTTTCATTAAGCAGTCACTGTCAGACTGAACCCTAACTCCCTATATAGGGTAGCTGCCCCGGGAGAGTCAACCATAAATGAACCCTCACAGTTAGACATCTTGCTACACTGAGGTGTCCCAGCATATATTAAACTGGTAATAATATTTTGTAGCTGTCTTATTGTAAATATATATTTGAAGTCACCAAGCATTCAGCCTGCATTAGGGAATGATCATGTAAACTAAACTATTCTATAGTTCCTATGTATTAATAAATCATATGGAATTACACGGCATAAAAGTCACAAAGAATTTTGTTAATTTTTTTAAACTAGTCTACAGCTAGGAAGAACATTGTTATAAATGTATTCCCAGGCATTGCAGAGGCTGGGAGCTCATTTATAAAATTTCTTGTCCTAGATCAATAATGTCTTTTACATTAGTACAGATGTAAGCAGTGTTACATTTAAAGGAAGTCAGCCAAATATTATGAAACTAATTTTTTTTGACTCTGCCAAGCCACCACTCGCACTTGTCATCACTCATACTCAAAACTGGTTTTAATTTTCCATCAGCAAAGCCACTCTTTCCTCATAAAAAAAGCAAATGGAACACTCAAAGCAAGCTATAGCTCTTAGGCCACCATTTATGCATCTTTTACAACCTAGCTTCATGTTTTATACTACAGCTGGATAAATCTGTACATCAAATCATACAAAGTTTCAGGTATTTCTTGCTCTTTTTTTAATATCAAAAGCTGTAATAAGTCATTCACTCAAAAGATTAACTCAAAAAGAAATTAAAGTTTAAAAATAATTGACGTCAGACTTGATTTTGAAAGTATTAAATCCAGTCCTGCAAACAACCATTGTTGGTTCTTTCATGAAGCAAAAGAATAGGATGAAACTAGGGCTGCCAATTTTCTGACTGCAGAAAACCAAACACTCTTGCCCCACTCCCTGCCCTACCCCATCTCTGAGGCCCTCTCTCCATCATTTGATCTCCCTCACCCTCGCTCACTTTCATTGGGCTGAGGCAGGGAGTTGGAGTGAGGGAAGGGGTGAGGACTCTGGGATGGGGCCAGGGATGAAGAGCTTGGGATGCAGCAGGGGGCTCCAGGCTGGGGAGTGGGGCCAAGGGGTTCAGAGTGTGGCAGAGGGCTCCATGCTGGGAGAGGGTATGGGCTCCAGGATGGGGCCAAAAATTAGGGTTTCAGGGTGCAGGAGGGGGTTCTGGACAGGGACAGGGGGTTGGGGTGCAGAGGGGTGAGGGCTTTGGCTGGGTGTGTGAGCTCTCTGAGGTAGGACCAGGAACGAGGGGTTTGGGTTACAGAAGAGGGTTCCAGACTGGGGCTGAGGGATTTGGAGTGTGAGAGGGGACTCGGTGGGGGGGTAGGGGGGCAGGAAGGGGGGCAGGTTCTGGGAGGGAGTTTAGGTGCAGGAGGGAGCTCAGCACCAGAGCAGGGGGTTGGGGTATGAGAGGAGCATGCCGGGTGCACTCAGAGGGAGTTTGGGTGTGGGACGGGGCTCAGGGCTGGGACAGGGGACTGAGGTGCAGGACGGGGTTTGGGCTCCGGGCAGTGTTTACCTCAGGCGGTTTCTGGGAAGTGGCACATGTCCCTCCAGCTCCTAGGTGCAGGGGCAGCCAGTGGGGCTCTGCATGCTGCCCCTGCCTGTGATACAGGCACCATCCCCAGTACCAGCTCTGCAGCTCCCTTTGGCAGGAACTTCAGCAATGGGAGCTGCAGGGGCAGCACCTGCAGACTGGGGCAGCACACAGATATCCCTGGCCGCCCCTGTGCCTAGGAACTGGTGGGAGATGCCAGTTGCTTCTGGGAGCTGCATGGAGCTGGCTACTGCGGCCAACCAGACTTTAAGCAGCCCGACTGTGCTGACCAGAGCCACCAGGGTCCCTTTTTGACTGGGTATTCCAGTCAAAAACCAGATGCTTGGTAACTCTAGATGAAACATGTTTGCAGTGTGTTTGTAGTAGTGTTTGTCCCAGGGTATTGGAGAGACAAGCGGGGTGAGGTAATATCTTTAATTGGACAAACTTTGAGTCTTTCACCAACATAAGTTTGTTGAATAAGTGATACTACTTCACCCACCTGCTGAGTATGATGAAACAGACATTTCACACAAATGTTCATTTCTCTCAGACAATAGTCTTACTGGGACTTTGTAAACTTTACACTGAAGGTTGCTTGTTTCAGTTCCAAAACACCAATGTGACTGACAATGTGCAATAATTTCCTTTTGATTTATTTGAAAAAGCTGACAGTTGAGTTTTAAATATTTAAATGAAACTTCTACTGCTTTAATTGAAAGGCTATTTAAGATCTTATAAGGACAGGTGAGAAATGTCTGATGTTCAGCCTACATTTACTCTGGGTCAATTTAATCCACATCTTTCTTGTCCTTCTTGCTCACCCCATTCAAATACTTGTAAATTACTATAAAATTAATTGGGCCAAGAATTTCTATTGCTGAAATCCATTTTTTTCTCTGGCAATCTTGCTGAGTAAGGGCTTCAGGACTGGGCCCACAGCTCTAATAATCTCTCTTCACAAGTCAGTTCCTCCTTCCCCTTAATCATTTTTGTTTCTCTTCTCTAAATTCCCTTCACATTTCCCCTACTGAGCTGGCTAGAACAGATTTTATTGTTTTCCCCAGGTATACTTGCATTTTTCCTGCTTGAATTTCATTTTGCTTCCTGCCCCTATTTCTGAACTCTTTAGGTCCCTTTACATTATTTCTCTCTTCCTAGTTGTGTTTGCAACACTTGCCCGTTTAGAGCATGATTGCACCATTAAAGCACAGGGCCGTTGTAGGCAGTGCAGAGCCACAGGGCCCTAGGGGAGCTCTAGGATTGTGCCTACAAACTTTACCTACACAAGGAAATTTTCCCATTGCTGACAATGAGCATCAACAACAGGTGCAACTGAACTGCAAGTGTAGACAGAACTGAACCACATAGTGGATAAAGCATTGGAATGGAACTCAGGATATCTGGGGTCTATTCCTGGCTCTGCCATTGGCCAAGGCACTTCACCACTCTGAGTTTCAGTTTCCCTATCTGTAAAATGAGGATGATGCTGGCCCTTTTTGTAAGTGCTTTGAGATCTGCTGATGAGAAGTGCTAGATCAGGGGCAGGCAACCTGCGGCATGTGAGCTGATTTTCAGTGGCACTCACAATGCCCAGATCCTGGCCACCGGTCCAGGGGGCTCTGCATTTTTTAAAAGAAGCTTCTTAAACATTTTAAAAACCTTATTTACTTTACATACAACAATAGTTTAGTTGTATATTATAGACTTATAGAAAGAGACCTTCTAAAAATGTTAAAATGTATGACTGGCACGCAAAACCTTAAATTAGAGTGAATAAATGAAGACTCAGCACACCACTTCTGAAAGGTTGCTGATCCCTCTGCTAGATAATAGCTAAGTATTATTCCACATCATTTCCTGGGGAAACTGGGAGTGTCCACACCCATCTCTTTTTCTAAAATTTCCCACTGCTGTTCCCCTCCATGCAGTAGCTCCACCTGAGGTAGCAATGATGGACATATGAGACTGGCCACTGACATTTTAGCCACCATGTTGTCACAGGAGCTAAAATGCTTTCAGTTGGTCTGTTCTAGCACTCCCACTGTTGCTACCACCAAAGGAACTGCAGTAGTGACAGTGCAATAACAGAAATCCAGTATCTTGATGGCGTTATGTTCTATGGATTCATTTGTTACCATTTTGAATTCAAGTACCTCATTGTCATTAGTACCAAAGCCCCTTCTTCTGTCCAGTAGAAGCTAGTGGTACCGACTTGTGCTGTATTGCGACATCTGCTACAAGTGATTCAGGTTGTTGTCTAAAGATATATTACTGTCTTTTTATTAGGTGGATTTATCTGTAATGCATTAAAGCATTTGAAGATATTCAGACTTGGCTTCATCATAATAGCCTGAGGATTTGGTACTGTTAGTTTGAGCTCTAGTACCCGTTTACATCTGAAATAGACACAAAGTGATACAAAGTTCGGGACACTCCTTTAACACTCACACTAAGTGAAAACATTCCTTTCAATTTGTGAACTTTTCTGCTAATTTTTAATAGGAGCGTGGTGCTCACCTTTTTCAACGACATTTTAAAAATAATTAACTATTCTCTGCATGTCCTACCGTTTTCCACTGAGAATCCCAGACTGATTAAAACATCATCTTGTCAGCTACCTCTGGGGAACGCATTTTGCAGCACTGAGCTTGTATACATATGGCTAGCCAGTAATTTTATCTAACCAGCTACATCAAGGAAGAGCATGCCTAGCAGTGCGCTGAATAATGTTTACCTTTGAGGAAATACTTAGTTCACAACATACCTATTTTCTCTCCATAAGGAAAGCTGTTTTTTCAATAAATTGATGGCTTTGAATTGTACAAGTCCCTGAAAATATGCATGCTTGCCTGTTTCCTTGAGAATCAAGTCAGGTACATTTTCCTTTCTCCATATATCACTTCTGTGAACACAAAAATAAGTTACTGAATGGCTTTTCTAAAAGTCATCCTTTTTCCACAGTAATAAAACTTTAGCTTTATAAAAGACAAAATACTAGACTATAGGAATTCTCTGTGAGTAATGCATTTCAGGAGCAACACTTGTTCAGAAATATAATGAGGGGTTAAATTGTGCTCTGCCCTTACACAGACATGCAGAAAACAGTAGAGTCTTCCTGCATTCTTTGTTCTGGCTACAACTGAGGCCTGATCTAAATGAAGACGGTATATTTTAACCAATGATTTTAGTTTATTGTTCATTTACTGTGTGATGTTATAATTAACAAACATAATGTTATATATAATCATTGTATGCTAAATAGAGTTAAATTGTAGGATTATAGAAGCATAAGATTAATCAGTATTTAGAGGGAATAATCATGTATTAGGTATCTAAGTAAGTGGGGTTGAAATGCAAGGCTTGTAGGCTGAAGCCTGCAAAATTTTAGCTTCGCTATTTTAGGCCTTGGAGCTAAGAAATGCTGACACAAATAAGTGACCAAAGAATAACCCAATGCCCTGAGATTATGGGAAAAGAGGTAGCCAGTGGTAATATTGTGAAAAATTGGCCAGAATATTAATTTTAAAATCATACAAAGGCTGTAAAGGCACATGTTTCCAACATCTGCCTTAACCACTTGATACTGATTGTGTGTCAATGCTAATGAGAATAAAGAGAGCCTACACAACCTATAGAAATTGGGGTCCCTTAAGTTTCTAGAGGACACAGACCAATAAGCAAAAAGAGGATTGACACTTTTATGGACATTTGCAGAATGTAGGTATAGACAGAATCACGTTATAAAAAGAAGGTGCCCAGAGGGGCAAAATTGAGCTCCTTATGGGAAACTCCAGCAGGAACCATCCCTTTACTGATGATCAATCCATGAGAGACCCATCAGACCAGCGGTGGGCAACCTGTGGCCCGCAGGGACATGCTGGCCACCACTTCTCGCAGCTCCCATTGGCCAGGAACGGTGAACTGCAGCCACTGGGAGCTGTGGGGCCGTGCCTGCAAACAGTCAATGTCAGCAAAATGTCTCATGGCCTGCAATTCGATTACCCTGATGGGCCGCATGTGGCCCATGGGCCACAGGTTGCTCACCACTGCATCAGACCCTAACACTATTATTAAGGATGTGAGTATAACTATATTTGTAACTTGTGCATAGGTCTGTATAGAATTTCTGTATGCTTGGGTAATCATAACTTTAAATGTAACTTTAACAACATTTGTAAAACTTTACGACTAGAGTTGTTCTTGTGAATGTACATATGGTCAGTATCCTTGATCTTTGTGTGTTCCTAGAGACTCAATCTAAAGCAAGCAGCAGAGGTGACTTCCACTCTGTTAAGCTTGAAACTGTAGCTGCCAAAGCCTAACCTAGGGTGGTGTAATACCACATTACAAAATTTACTTTAAATAAAATAAAGGACTACAGAATCTATCCATTGACTACAATGAGCTTTGGATCAGGCCCTTGTGCCACAGGGCCTGTGCCCCAGTTGCCCTCTCCCACAAATAACTGGGCAAGAAATAAGTGGAACCATAGTCCTTCACCCTTCCCTGGGCCAACCAGTAGAGCAGGCTGGCTGTGTGTGAGGAAGAATACACTATACCTTTTAAATGGGCTTAGTCAATTACTATTGGCTATGCACTGAAAACACAACCAAACCCTACATATTTTTTTAATCCGGTTAAGCTGTTGTAGATAACCAAAAACACTAGGAGCTTTCTTGGGGCAAGGGGTTATTTTTACAAATACTATACTTTTAAAAAGCAAAATTACTGCTCATGAGAGGCGCTGCACTGGCAGACTTAGAGGACAGAGTCCTCTAATCATACATAGAGCAACAATTAATCTGGCCCTTAGTTGGATCTAGTTGCAGCATTTAGCTCTGGATCTGGACTGCCGCAGAATTCAGGTGGATGTTTGGATCAGGCCTAAATCCAAGAGTAAAAATATTTGTAAAGAACTGAGTATTAACAAATTAATACTCAGTATCCAATTCAGATGGGTGTCTTTCAGTCCCACGTTCATGCTTGCCAGGGCTGGCCTTACCATGAGGCGAACTGAGACGGGGGAGGGGGGGGGGCACCACTAGGACCCAGAGTGTAGAAAATTGTGTCTACTGCTGGTGCATATGTATTCTTTCTGCTCTAGATGCACAAACATGGTGGAGTACTGTGCTGGAGGAAGAAGGGCACAAGAGACATAACAGGCAGACAGGAGAAAAGGTGAGAGGGCATAACAGAAAGCAGCAGGGAGAGAGAGGAGGAGCCTCTTATGTACCTCTTTAGCACCCTTAGGACTGATTAATTGAACTGATTAACACCAGCTTCTCAGGATGCTTCCTGTTTCCTGCTGCTTCCCTGAACCCACTTGAGGAGAACAAGCAGTCAACTGAAGTAGGAGGAGCCAGTTAGGCCCTTAAGACACTGATATCTTCTCTCACTCAGGCCCTATTACCAGCCTGCTTATTTGTCCCCTTCAACTGAGTGTTGAGAGCCAGGGCTGGCTTTAGGCCTATTGCACCAATTCCCCCGAATCGGGCCCCACGCCTAAGAGGGCCCTGTGCCCAGTGAGAATCCCTTCCCCAGCTAGAGGCGCCTTTTTAATTTTTATTCACCTGGCGGTGCTCCAGGTCTTCAGTGGCACGTTGGCGGCGAGTCCTTCAGTGCCATCAAAGACCTGGAGCAAGCGAAGGACCCACTGCCGAAGTGCCGCCAAAGACTCAGAGCACTGCCAGGTGAGTACAAGACCCATGTGTTTTTTTACAGGTGCTTTTTTTTGTTTTTTTACAGTCATCCCTGCCGGAACCCTATCGAAACTGTTCAAATTGGGCCCAACACTTCCTAAAGCCGGCCCTGTTGAGTGCCACTATACTTGGCACAGAACAGCAGTCATGAGTGAAAAAAGAAAATGCCCCTCTGGGGCAGCATTCAGAAAAAGAAAGCAAGCAAAGGAAGCTTTTCTATCTAAGCAGGAAGGAGCTCTCCTGAGATACACAGACACAAATGATCACTGTGAGAGATGTGAGTGGTGAGGAGATGCCTGATCTTCCAGTTAGTCAGAGTGCAAGTGACCTGGCAGCTACTGCAGCATCCATATCTCCATCTCAAATAGATGAAACCATGCACATTCCTGAAGAAAAGTGTAGATCAGAGAAGAGAGTGTGGTGGACTTAGTTCCTTAAGTCTAGATGATCCCGGACTGTGGACCCACTTGAGCAGTAGCCTGAAGGACTTCCTTGTACTGCATGGGCCACAGCAAATGAAAAAAACTTCATGTTCCCCAAAGACAATGAAAATAGAAGTTTCCATCCAACACATTACTGGCTGGAAGAAGGCAGAATAGATACCTTTCAAAGTTTGGCCCAAGCGAGGGGACTTGGGGGCATCATTTGAGCTCCCTGCCTCAGGTGCCAAAATGTTGTGGGACAACCCTGATGCTTGCTCAGCATGCATTCTACAAAGAGGATGTCGTTTAATTCAGAAACAATACACTAGGATGCTAAAGGTTTCTTCAAGCCATCGTTCAAGCCTGTGGAATTTAAGGAATTCCTAAAAAGCTCTAACTGCTCACGTCTCTCTTTTCACAGTTTGGATGACAGCTTTTATAAATAAATTACCTGATTAAACAGTTAATTGGATCACTTACCACAATTAAAGTATGCTACAAGATATGTTACACCTGCTGGTAAATAAAGATGGTGAATAATGCTAAGAAACTTTAAAATGATGCATCTGCAATTAAGTTTTGTATATGTAATAGGATAAATCTTTGTGGCATTTGTTATGCTAGTGTAAAATGGCTTCCCTCTTTCTTTCCTTTCAGTAGCATTCATTAATTTGCTACAGAAATTATGTTCAGTTTGAAAATATAGTTCTCTAATCAATATTAAACTAAAGGAGCAATTATTTTATAAACCTGCCCCGTTTTTCCATTAGCTTAAGTTCCCAATGTGAGATTTTTTTTTTAATTCGTGTAACTCATACTAGTTTCCTATTGATTTTTCTTTTAAAGTCATGTGGATTGAGAGTTTTTTCCTAAACCACAGAACAAACAAAGAACATTCCAACTTATGTTTTAACTCTTCCGCCCTTCAACCACACTTTCTTGCACAGATCCAAATCAAAACATCCATTCACTTAAGGACTCTTAATCTTAACCCTTTGTTTGTATTAAAGGAAGTCATGTAGAGAGTCAATGGCATGCATAGGGACCGTCATATAGTCTTTGCAGAATCAGGGCTTTAGGCATACAAACAGAACTGCTGAGTACTCTATAGAAGAAAGTGTGGCTTAATTGAGAGGATGGATGGTCTTGTGACTTAAGGGGCTCAGAAGATCAGAGTTAAATTCCCAGCTCAGCAACAGACTTCCAGGCAAGTCACTCTGTCATTCAGTTATCAAGCTACAAAATGTAAATTCTACTACATCCTCTCTCCCCCTCTTTGTTAATCTGTTCAGACTGTAAATTCTTTGGGGCAGGGACTTCCTCTTGAAAGGATAATGGCTGAGAGAATAATCCACTAGGAATAATCTGACAAAATTTAACCTCTCACTGTTCAAAGATATTCCATGAACAGACAGTCTTTTCTTTTGATTTGTTCATCATTTGAAATTGTGACATTTTGGCAATTAAAAAAATGCCTAGATTAATTACCAACACATCTCTGCATTTGATATTTGCCATTCAAGCTGTGATGGCTAGCTGTAGTTGTTCAGACATATCATAGGGTATTGTTCCTGTTCCTGTCCCTGACTGGATGAATGCAAAATTTTAAAATTCAGTTTCTACATGTGCTTGCACATGCCACTTTGAAACTCATTTTGTGCAGACGTTTTTGCCAATAAAACAAGACTGCACAAGTCATATCCCTTCTTCCTACTTTACTTCCTAGCAGGCGGATGACTTGCGGGTATGTTGTTCAGCTGAGTTTTCCGCCCAAAGAATTTGGGCACGGTGCCCGCCTAGGGGCTTTCACTGGCACATTTCCCCTTTAGTCCCGGTATTTGCTTACGTGCACATCTCGATCCAAAATATTTTACATGTGTTAGGAATTCTAAAATATTGGAAGTTTGCAGTACATATGGAACAACTCAGAATGTATGCCCTTAAGCACGAGATTCATGAAGCAATAGAAGTGTTTATGTTTTACAATTGTTTCTACTGTTAATAACTGGGCAGTTTGAATCCTAATAGCAAGCTTAGTCGCTGAATTCCTACCCAATTTGTAATGTATCAAGATGATTGTGGTGATGCTATATGATGAATGAGGCTGAAGTCAATAAGGATGAAGACTAAAAAAAAAATCCATTATTTTTTTCCAAACTATTTACTGAGGGCTCAATACTGCCAGCCCTTAGGCATGTTAAGTAAATCCACTGAAATCAATTATGTGGTATTGCAACAATTGTAGGGTGACCAGATGTCCAGATTTTATAGGGACAGTCCTAATATTCAGGACTTTTTCTTATATAGGCACCTATTATCCCCGATCCAATTTTTCACATATGCTATCTGGTTACCCTAAACAAATGTTACGTTGAGAAGTACTTTGCAATGTGAGCACTCCCGTTGAACTCAACTCAAAGTGAGTAAAGGTGGCAGATTAAGAACCTAAAACAGCAGATGGCCAACCATATGTTTTCTTCCTTTACGTTCCAGGATCATGTCTGAGAACTCTCTTAAAGAGGCAGAGACTCTTCTTAATGCACATATTACTCCTACTAGTGTTATGTTGTGCACCTGATCCAAAGTCAATTGACGGTCAACTCCACGGACTTTCCTAGGGAGCTAGGCATCTACCTTGCTTAGGCAATTTAGAAAATCCCACCTGTGCAGCCTAAACCTTAATTTCCATATATACTGTAACTCTTTCAGGGAGGTTCTTAGGCCAAGATTCTCAAAAGTAGTTAGGTGCCTAAATACCTCTGAGGATGTGGGCCTGACTTAATTTGTGTCTGCAAAGTGCCTAGCACTATGGGGCCCAAGTGGAGGTTAAGGCCTCTAGGTGCTACTATGATACACATAATTGTTATTAATAAATCTATCCAAATAATTTAATCACTGAATTTAACTAAGGATTCATTTTAAATCTTACCTCCAATTCAGTTAATCATAATATAGCCAGAAAATATAAAAGTGAAAGACAGAGGGTGATTTCAAATCCTGGAGTCATTTCGGAAACAAGACTAGCCACTTGCAGAATCCAGATGTGGCCTACCTGATTTAGAAAAGTAAATAAGGACAAATCATAAATTCCCAACTCAAACTTCCATTAATCTAAAAAAGTTTGTTTGAGTGAAGACTGAGGAAGCACTTCAGGATCAGTCCGATTAAAGGACTAATCCAAAGCCCATCAACAACCTTGAGTTGAAGGTCCTTGATAGCACCTTATCTTCAAAGCATGTTACCAGGATCAACCAATCTTCATAATGCCCCTGTGAAGATCATCATATTTTATAGAGAGAGAAGACTGAAGCCAAAATAGTAAGTGATTTAAACCAAGTTCATAGAGAGAGTTAGTGAAGGGTTTAGAAGTCAGGAGTTCTGGCTCTTGAACTTTTGCCTCTCCACTGTGCCATGTCACTAAGAAAAATATATTCCATAAAACAAATACTTTTTTATTTTCAGAACTTTGTATAGAGTTGTTTAATACCAGAACCACAGTTCCACCTGATTCATGGTTCCATGTAGACTATGTAGGGATCAAATCTGGGCCCCACTGAAGTCAATGGCAAGACTCCCTTTGACTTCAGTGGAGCAGGATCTCACCCTAGTTCTCTTCTCTGCACTGAGCTTCATGAACCAGCTCTGCTCCTAATAATTCAATGCCATTTAAAGCCCTGTGACTTTGCACATTTAATATTTTTGCCGTCCGCTCTTTAATTTTTATTTTAATTCCAAACCTAATGTCATTGTGAGCCCTGCTTTATAGATACTTTTTCTCATTATGTAGCCAATCATATCTCCAATATCTCTTAATACCATGTCTAGGAATATATCCACCCTGCCAGTTGATGCACATATTAATTATGAAAACAATTTTGAATGAGATTTACACTCCTCATCATTACCATCATTTACATGCTGGTAAAATTTATTTCACAGTCCAATTGGCCATAGCAGCCAATTCCTATAGCTGCATTGCCTCTCATTGCATTGCCAAACTTAGAGGAGGGGAAAGGCACAGGCAGGCAGGGAGTACAAAGTACCAAAACCGTTATTTTCTTTGGAAGACAAAACACAACACACACGCGCACATGCATGGCTGCACACACACCCCAACAAGTGCACATAAGAGAATACAATGTAGTGTCTCTTCTGTTTAAAATTCTTCCATCTCCTCCTATTCTGCAAAACTGGACCTACTCCTGCAAAGTGTTCAGTACATCCCTACCAAACTACTGGAATGGAAGGTACTGGGTACCTTCCAGTTTAAGCCCCTTTAATAATAAGTATTGTATTGTGGCAAGCTAAACTGCAGCAGAAGTAGGAGTGACTGAAGTTAATTTGATGCTTATATGGTTAAGTTCCTCAGAGCTCTTTGTTATCTGTTTGAACAGTACCTAATACAATGGGGCTGAGGCCTCTAGGTACTACTGGAGTACAGGTGATAATTTTGAAACCCAGAGAGCCAATAACAGAGAGAGAAACAAATGAAAGGCACCACCCATATAGGGGCATATACCAGTCCTACTATAGGCCCTTCTAATTTTTTGTGCATTTGAGGTCCATTCATTTACTTCTAAGGATGGGTTTGTAAGTTTCTCTGGTAGAGTAGCCTGTTTCCTTCACCTGTTTTGATGGAGGAACGTGAAAGAAGTTGTAGGGTATTATCACTGAAGAGAAAGAGCTTCTTCTTTCATGAGGGTTTGCAGCTCTTTTGCTCTCTTTTATGCTAAAAATAGTGGGGGAGAGTAGGTGGTTTCTGTTCTTTTTTGCTAACTAATCCCTGATTCAAACACCAAAACATAGCAGGGAAAAAGTTTCTGTAATGGCCCAGGTCAGTCTGTCCCCCGGAAGAAAGTAAAGCATTTATATTTCCAATGGCTATCAAAAAATGAAGTAGCACATCCTTTCTCTAGTCCTCAGCCAGTTTTATTTCCTGATCATTTGTTTTCATATGACTAATATGCTCTCCATTAACTCCTCTGCAACAGCTCTATATCAGCATCTGGATTCAACATGCTGTCTGTAGAAACAATGTTAGCTAGCAGCAGGAGTGGGGAGAGGAACCTTGGTTTTCTGACCAAATAATGCTGTTTGTTAATTTATAGTGTGGTCTGTATGTAACCCACTGATGTGTTACAGGTCTTTCCTTTGTATCCAACCTACAGAGGATGAGAGTCTTACCACCCAACCTAGGGAGCTTTGTCCTTTTAGTTCATGCTGTAGAAGCTCATGATTTTAGCTCTAAAAGAGCCTACTTCAATCGCCAATGTGTCAGCCATCACATGCACTCTTACTCCAAGGATAAGGAACCTCACTTGTCTTTTTTCTGCTCCATTGTCTTTAATGTGTTTATCTCCTTGAGAAGGGCCTGTGCAAGCAGCAATTCTGTGTCCTAGTGACACCCTTAGCTATGAGTGCTCTTGCTGCTCCTGTTTCTCTCTGTGACACTGCAGGACTCACCCCTGTGGCACCTCCTGCTGGTCTCAGGGAATTAGCTCATCCAGCCTCTGGAGCACCCTCTGTCAGCCAGTGTTGTGCTGCTGCTTGGCCCTGAGTCCCTCCCAGCACCCCAGTGCTCCTTTAACTGAGTGCTGCCCCTGTCAGTACCACCACAGTCTGGGTTTCCCCCTACCAGGGGAACCCCCATCCAATATCCCCACTTTGCCTCAGTCTTGGCTACTGCCCAGTCTCCATCTAGCCCCTGTTCACTGGGGCAGACTGCAGTATAAGCCACTCATCACAGGCAAAGAAGTTTGGACCTGCTGCCTCTGGCTACTTGTGGGCTGCCCCTGCAACCCAGCAGCAAATAGGCCTTACCAGGCCTGCAGCCTGGGGCTTTCCTAGGCCAGAGCTCCCCAGATCCCTTGGCCTTTCCCCAGCCCTGCTCCACATACCTGGTTAACCTCCCTGCAGCCAGGCCATTCTCTCTCCGAACACAGAGAGACTGTTGAGCTCCTGCTCCCAGCCTCTTATATAGGGCCAGCTGAGGCCTGATTGGGGCACGGCACAGCTGCAGCTGCTTCCTCAGCCAGCCTAGTAGCTGCTTTCCCTGGCACAGCCCTCTCCCAGGGCTGGTTTAAGCCCTTCAGGGCAGGAGTGGGGTAACCACCCTGCTACACTCTCCTTGCTTTTATTATTGTATTGAGGTAGTGCCTAGAGGGTCCAACAAGGAATCACGGCCCCCTTGAGACAGGCACTGCACACATATAATGAATAAAGGGTCCCCACAATCTAAATCTTTTTACTTTTATTTTCCCCATAGTAAACAACAGCTCCACTCTTTGAGCAGTGAAAAAAAATATACAACCACTAATTAGATGGTTCTCTTATTCCTGGCAAGCTTCTGCCATTTTCTCCCCTAACATTCTGAGAAATGATAGTGTATTTCTTTAAAACCTTATTTCATTTTGTTCAGACCAAGTTTCTCTCAGCCAGGAACACACCTATATTCCCCAAACCACCAGGAACAGAGAGTGTTAAAACAGGTACCCATACAAAAGACACTCACTCAAAAACCTTGTTAAAACTAAATGGAACAACATTTCCACATGCTGCTTCCACCTGCCACATTTCCCCCCTCCAACTTCTTCCCAATCTCAGTTTCCCAGCAACAGCATGCACACCAGATCCTTTGACCGACAAACAGCTCTGAAACCAGCAAGAAATTACTTCAGATGCTTCAACCAGAAGCCCACAAAACAGAACAGTGATGCAGGTTAGTAAAGATGTCACCCTTGACTATCACGCTAAGAAAAAAAAAAAAAAAAGAAGATCAGCATCTCATGTTATACAGGTTTTATTTCACACCTGGGCCTTTGTCACCCTCCTTGTACAAATCTTTTCTAACCTGAGCACAGTGGCCTGGTTCACCCCTGATTACAATGGAGTTGTCCTAGGTATTAAACTACACTGCTAGGAAGCATCACAAAAAAAAGAGGCAGAATCGCACCAGTATCTGCGCACATCAGCTGACAACAGAAATGAAACCGATTTCACTCCTTTTCTTCTGACTGCTTTGGAACAGATCTTCACTGCTTGGTTTCTGAAGCTACAATCTAGTTTTTTACACTGGCCTAGAGTGGTTTTTTGTGTGGTTTTTTTTTTTTTTTTTTTACACACACACACACACACACACACATACACACATTTGGTGAATTAGTATATACTTTCCCAAGGAGATACCTGGTTCCATAAAAGCTCTTCACTGCTTCCGTACTGGACAAATCAACATGTGCCAAATCCTGAGAGGTACTGAGCACCTGCCACTCCCATAAAAGTCAGCATCTCTCAGGATTTGGCCCTATGTTACGTAGGACTTGCCAGACTGGATCAGATCTGTGGTCCATCTACTCTGCTATCTTGTCCCTGGCAGAGGCAATCACCAAATATTTCAGAGGAAGATGCAACAGGAATATCTGGGGTAACATTTGTTGCTATTAAATAAGGATCAGTTCAGTTATTTATCTTTATAGATTAGATTAATAGATTTTAAGGCCAGAAGGGACCATTAGACGATCTTGTCTGACCTCCTCAATAACAACGGGCATAGAATTTCACCCCGTTTATTCCTGTATTGAGCCCAGTATCTTGTTTGTCTAAAGCATATCTTCAGAAAGGCATCCAGTCTTGATCTGAAGACCTCAAAACTTCCCTTTGTAGTTTGTTTCACTAGTTAATCACCTTCACTTTGGTTCTCATTATACCTTTCTCTGTGAGATCAAAGAGCCCATTATACCTGGTATTTTCTCCCAAGTATTTAAACAATATTTGCTTCACAGCAGACAAAGCTAACAGGAAAGTCCAACCTAACTTAATAGGCAAGGAAGCAATACAGTTCTATATAGTATTTTCTATATAAGCCACCCGAATTTCTAAGAACTATAGAAGTTAGAGAATTCTGTGCTTCTTGAAGGTATTTTTAACACTCTGGAGAAATCAATAAAAGGATTATAATTCTCCATTGAAGTTTATAGGCTGGTTCAAAAACCTATAGCAAGGCCCTAATTTTTCTACTGAATTCTACAGGACTTTTCCATACAGGAGAGGAGCAGAGCAGATACATTTCTATTTAAGTCAATTATCATTCGTAGTCTTTGCTTCAGTGAGCATTATATTTTAACAGTGCAGACAGCCTGCCAATCACTGCTCTATTAACCAGCTTGTGATACACAGATGAAATATTGTAATTTCGAGCATTGGTTTTCAAACTGCGGTATGTGAGAAAAATCCTGTAATGACAAGTATCAGAGGGGTAGCTGTGTTAGTCTGGATCTGTAAAAGCAGCAGATTCGGCATGCATCCGACGAAGTGGGTATTCACCCATGAAAGCTCATGCTCCAAAACATCTGTTAGTCTATAAGGTGCCACAGGATTCTCTGCTGCCTGTAATGACAGACACCGCATCATTTTATCCCTTACAGACTTCCCTGCCTCCCCCCTCTTTTCATAGGTATATTATGACTCCATCTCAGAGGGTATGCAGTAGACTATGTTATTTGAAAAACACTGATTTAGGGCCTAACCCAAAGCCTATTGAAGCCAACTGAAAGATTCCTGTTTACTTAAGTGGGCTTTGGATCAGGATCTTAGGGCCCAATCCCTCTTCTGTTTTAGCAGTGGCAAAATTCTCTCTCTTTTTTTTATGGTTGCACAGAGACAACCCATGTTTGCCAATAGTACAGAGCATCTGGCTGTGTAAGTATGCTCAGTACAAGCCAACCAGCAAATCCAGAGGGGGCATGTGACCTCACATCCCCACCACCACCACCACCACCCATTGTCTCTGGTTGCAAGACTAGGACCTTAATCCTCTTCTTCATTGTCAGTAGATTTGGTTCTTCTGGAGCCCACTGTAATTCCCAGTGAAGTCACTGGGAATCTTTGCAGTGCATTCAGTGACTGTGGGAATCTGGCCTCTGGCTCTAGCTCTGATGGGGTCACTACAGGAATTGTTCTTACATTCATGGCAATGATTCACTTCTTTGTCTGTAGCATTTCTCACTGATCTAGGGCCTGATTCCGAAAGGTGATGAGTACATATTGACAAGTGTCCTCAGCACCTCAAAGGACTGGGCTCTATGGACTCTGATTTGCAGCATCTTCATCACATTGTGTGTTGTGAACACCTGTCCATTGGGAAATGGACTAAGCCCCCCAACCTCATTGTACAAAGGCCAAACAAACAAACAAACAACTTTCAGTCACACCAAGGCACGCCCCTTACCCAGACTGAGGAGGCCTAAATCCACTTAAGTACGCTATGTTTTGTTCCCTTTCACTGCAGGAATCATTATTTTCATTATAGGTACTGCAATGCTGACTTCAACCATCATTTCAGTACTAATGACAGGTTTCAGAATAGCAGCTGTGATAGTCTGTATCTGCAAAAACAGGAGTACTTGTGGCACCTTAGAGACTAACAAATTTATTTGAGCATAAGCTTTTGTGGGCTACAGCCCACTTTATCAGATGCATGCAGTGGAAAATACAGTAGGAAGATATACACACACACACACACACACACGAAACAATGGATGTTACCATACACACTCTAACAAGAGTGATCAGTTAAGGTGAGCTATTACCAGCAGGAGAGAAAAAAAATTTGTAGTGGTAATCAAAATAGTCCATTTGCAGCAGTTGACAAGGTGTGAGGAACAGTACAGGAGGGAAATAAACATGCGGAAATAGTTTTACTTTGTGTAATGACCCATCCACTCCCAGTCTTTATTCAAACCTAATTTAATGGTGGAATTAATTTGCAAAATGGACAATTCAGCAGTCTCTTGTTGGATTCTGGTTTTGAAGTTTTTTTTGTTGTAATATTGCAACTTTTAGGTCTGTAATCGAGTGACCAGGGAGATTGAAGTGTTCTCCGACTGGTTTTTTACTGTTATAATTCTTGATGTCTGATTTGTGTCCATTTATTCTTTTACGTAGAGACTGTCGGGTTTGGCCAGTGTACATGGCAGAGGGGCATTGCTGGCATATGATGGCATATATCACATTGGTAGATGTGCTGGTGAACGAGCCTCTGATAGTGTGGCTGATGTGATTAGGTCCTATGATGGTGTCCCCTGAAGAGATATGTGGACAGAATTGGCAACGGACTTTGTTGCAAGAATAGGTTCCTGGGTTAGTGTTTTTGTTGCGTGGTCTGTGGTTGCTAGTGAGTATTTGCTTCAGGTTGGGGGGCTGTCTTTGAGCAAGGACTGGCCCGTAGCCCATGAAAGCTTATGCTCAAATAAATTTGTTAGTCTCCAAGGTGCCACAAGTACTCTTGTTCTTTTTGGTATTAATGAATCTCAGACAAGGGGATGTTTTCTGTGAGAGCTGCTATTCAACTGTAAAATTAAAAAAATGTCTTAATTGTGCTTTATTACCATTGTGTCAAGTGTGGCTGTCACTTTTGTTTTTACTGTTGTATTTAAAATCTCAATCAAAAGGTGAGTTTAAATGATATCAGATAAGGTTTAACTGGAGGGGGGACCCTTTTTGTCTGACTGGAGTAGATCTGACAGATACACTCTCTTGATTTGACCATAACCTTTTGTCTTTTATTTTATTGAAAGATATCTGAAGGGATAAACATGCTCCTCTGAGGCTTTTTTAAATTAAAAGTGAATAATAAAGTCGAACAATCTGATAGTGAAATGGACAGAAATGGACAAAAATGCTAACTGCTCTGAAACCCACATAATATCTTTCATAGTGTGCTCTCCTATGGAGCTTTGTTAAGTGCAGCATATTCTTCTTCCTTTATATTTTTGGTTTGCATAAATCCTGCATCACCCTACTCATTCATTTAAATTTGTCCCTTTCCTTTCTCCCCCTACATCCTCAGAAGCATTTGAACCCTTCCATTTGACTATTATGAAGAAGTACATCATAATGGTGGCCAAAGACCAAAATGAGGGTTCCTTTTTGCTGAGAAAGATACGGTCCCTGCCCTGAAAGGTTAGCAGTCTCAGGGACACATGTAAAAAGACCAAGGGTTGGGGACTGGGACAGACTATGCAAACAAATGAATAGGATGAGGAACTGTTTTTACACAAGTACAGCTCCATTGACTTTAGTGGCATTATTCCCAATTTACATCAGCATGAGAAGAGCATTAGGTTGCTAGGTTCCGTGGAAGCAATGCTCTCAAACCTGGCATGGTCGACTTAGTATCTCAGACTCAAACTGCCACACAGCAATTTACTTCATTTATTTCACTTTAATCATCAGTGTTTCTAGTACAACAAAGCACATGCATTGGAGCAAGCTATTCCATAGGACAAACAGCCAAAGTCCTTAAACAACATCTTCTTTATTCCTCCCTTTGTGCAAAGAACACAGTACAGATTGAGTCTCAAGTCATAAAACCCCCAAAATCTATAAGTCCTCCCCAATGGAATTAAAACTGACACATACAAGATTTAGCTCAGATCACATATCTGCAGTTATGGTTAGGGGTATAGACCTTCCTGAGTCCAAAGGAAAACTAACTACATGCAACCTTTCAGGAGTTTTTTAAACACAGCTTTTCCAATTTAGGTTATGTTTTGCTTTTATAATTTGCACAAGAGACCACAGACAGCTAGACAATGGAACCCAAATAGCTCTAACAAGTCAGTGAGTCTTCAAAACCATGCAAAAACTAAACAGGAACATTGACTTAGAATGAATATGCAGGGACAAAATGAAATATATCTTGTACAACACAAATAAAAAGGGGAAAAAATATACCCGTAGATGAGGAAGAATCAAAAGTAATTTCAAGAATATTATATGTGAGCCAAATTGCATGTGCTATTCCACAGATTTGCCCTGTACCTTCTGCAGTCCTTCACCCGAGTGCAAGGTGAGTACAAAGCAGGGGTAAGACACTATTAAATCACAATGGGAATGGATTTACTCTGGTTTATCTTATAACACAAGGTGGAAGGCAATGAAAAATCCAGCCCACTGGATTCAAAACACAGTATTCAGCTATTTGATTCTGAGCTCCTTTCAGATTGTTTGGATCTGCAGACATTGATACTGCAAGCTGGGCAGTAATTTTCAGGAGATGACAATTCATGAGTATTTTGTTTGCTTTTAATTAGGAGTAAAGATACTGACTAGACCCCAGTTTATTTCCATATGACAATTTAAAAACAAGTCCTTTTGTTCTGACCCATCTCATCTTTGCAATATGCTTGCCAGCTTCACAGCATTTTCAAAAGGCTAGGGATCAGATAATTATACCAACTGTCTACCGCTGTCAGTATACGGAAAAGCTGTTTATCAAGGGAGTAGAAGGCACTAAAGATCGTATTAAAAACTAAATGAAAGCAAATGCAACCATGAGTGGGTTAGTGCCAGCCAGGGACAAGTGTTGTAGCAAGTAGTATGTGGGGTGATTTTCAAAGGTGCTCATTTCCACAGACATCAATTGAACTACATATCTGTGGGAACTTGTTTTGAAAACATTTGAACACATTAAGCTGAACAAATGGCTCAAGTTTTTCAGATAAAAATAAGACATTGAAAAAGCCTTTTTACAAAAAAAATGGTTATTTTTACAAAAGAGTCAAGTTTTCAAAACACTTTTTTTTTGCAAAATTTGGGGCAGTATTTTAACCAAAATTCTTAACCAAAACATCAAAATGGTTATTGTATTTTTTTCACTTTTAAAGAAAAATTAACATTTTCAATAAATATTTCTATGGGGAAACATTCATAAAAATTGGAAAAAAAACTAAAAGTGGTTCTGTTTCGTATCCCACTAAACAAAAACAAATTTTGAAACTTTTCACAAAATTTTTCTTCTGTTTTTTTAACAAGCTTTCTGCACAATCTGCTGTCCAGCATCTAGTCCTGGTTACATTTTCTAGTTCATCACAAATGACTAGACTTTGTATTGCATCAAATAGGTTTATAACACTACATCACTTAAATGAGGAATGATGCCTGTTTCAGCAGGCATCTAATTTGAACTAATCTAATCTCTGAGTTATTAATGAGCTGCAGATTTCAACACAAAATGTAGAAAAGAAAAGAAACTTGCTGTAACTTGGGTCTGAAAATAAAAGTAGATTGCTTCCAGCATCAAAGGCAACCTTGCAGAATGGAAAGGCAGCATTAATGAGCGTTGATGCTTGGCAGTTCAGTATGTGTGTAGAGAAGCACTAATTATGCCAACATTTGAGGCAGTCAGTATGTCAAGAAAGAGATGAAGCCACATCACTGGGTGGAATGGCAGAATAAGGATCTCAGTAGTTGCCTGACTCCGGCATGGGGTTCTGGTTTTGCTACAAAATTTATCATCTGACCTTTCCTATTAGGGATGGAAAGAGATCAAGGCAGCTCAGATCTGACTGAGATCCTGCATCTGGCACTTTTAAGGTGAGGCTCGTCATAAGAGCATAGTTTTAAAGTAGAACTGAGTGAAGTTTTTCAACCCAAACTTCTTTTTCCACTGGAAAAGTGCAGTTGGTGACACCGACATATTTCATTAATTTGTGTCAATTTTGTCAAAATTAAATTTAAACTAACAACAGAAATATCTTTCATTTCAATATTTTCCAAATGAAACATTTTTCATTCACAATTCTACTGTTAAGAAATTAAAAACCTTCAAAAATGCTCAAAATTTAAGTGAAACATTTCATTTCAGGTCAAACGACTGGGTTGTTTCAACCTGAAATTGAATTTTCTTCAAAGTTTTTGGCAAATCTAAATGTCTGAAAATAATTTTCAGTTCAACCCAAAGCAAGGTGTTTTGGTTTTGCTTATGTTTTTTTTCAGAATTGCCAGCATACTAAGAATTCCATTATTGGCATAGCTCTATTTTTAAACCTATTCAAAATGTCCATGATTGGGCTGGTCAAAAATTATCCATCTAATTCCATCCAGTTTAACACACTGGTTGGCCATCTCCACTACCAGGGACTCCGGCTTGGGGTGCATGTAAAGGGGTTCGTACCCTCTTGAGGGGACAAAGTATCTCCGCTTGTGGCTCTTGGCAGTAGGCGGCAATGAGGATGGGTTCTGCCACAGGGTCTTCACGGCATCACTGATGGTTTTAATCAACGGCAGCGCAGTACGGGATGGCCCCGGAGGGGAAAGAATGTCAAACATCAGGTCGGCCTCCTCCACCTCCGCCTCAGGTTTAACGTTCAGGTTCTGGCCAGTCCTCTCAGCAGCTGCTGTAGGATCCTGCTGTCCTCTAAGGCTGGAGCAGTGGCTGAACCAGCTAGCGCCTCATCTGGAGACAAGGGCGACGAGATGGTGGCCAGTACCAGAGCCTGCTTCTTGCCCTCAGTCCTCTGGGGTTGCTAGGAGCGAGGCACACTAGAGCCAAAAAGTCAGTGCCATGGATGGTGCGGCAGTCGGTACTGTGGATGGTGCCACGGATGATGCAGCAGTCAGTGTTGCAGTCAGTGCCATGGACGGTGCCACGGTCAGTGCCACGGATGGTGCTGCAGATGATGCAGCTGTTGGTGTTGCAGTCAGTGCCGCGGTCAGTGTCACTGGTTGTGCCACAGATGGAGCCATGATCAGTGCAGAGGATGATGCAGCAATCGGTGCTGAGATTGTCGACATCGCAGTCAGTGCCAAGATCATCATCAGCTTCCAGATGGGTCCCGTGCAGCAGTATGGAGGGTGTGTACGGCGACTCAAAGGACACAGAGGCCACTGATGCTGGTCTGGAATCCTGTCTCTGCCCCTGGCTCTGGTGATAGCCTCAGGGTGTCCAGAAGGGCCATTGAGGAGCCTGCCACTGGTGCAGCTAACCCTGTAACTGTGACAGTGTTGCTCAGAGCAAATGGCCACATGAGAGCAAGTTGTCTGTTGTAATGCTCTCTCTCTCTCCCCCTCCCCCGTCTCTCTCTCACACTGACAGACAAAAGGCAACAAAGTTTTAAAGTGTTTTAACTGAACAAATGATCTTGCTTGCTAATACTGCAGTGCACTGCCAGACCCTTTCAACATCTCTGTTACACCATAGTTCCTCTCCTACGGGAAAATCTGGGTCATGCTGAAGTGAAGGCAATGGCAAAACTCTCACTGACTTTAAAAGTACCTGGATTAGCCCTAACCTTTGGTGGCCTGTGGACATAAAGAGTGTGTGTGTGTGTGTGAGAGAGAGAGAGAGAGAGATACCACAGAGGAACATAACCAGTGGTGAACAAGACAGCAATGCTTGCTGTCCATTCTGTTCCTTTTCTGTGAATAAACGGACCATGCACTCCAGCACTATCAATCCAGCACTACACAAGCTACATTTAATGTCAATTTTGTATCACAGAATCATACAAGCCAGAGATGCTTGAGCAGAGAGGTGCTTTAGAAAGAAGGTGGTGCTGCACCTGCATTTTTAGAGAGATGTACACTAAAGATTTCTCCAGAAATATGCATAGGTCTTCAGTAGAGCTAGAATGTCTTAGTTTGGGCTGAGTCTGCCTTATTATATGGCTATGATTCTCCCAAAATACAATGTACTGTTCAAATTGAGGAATATATCCACAGTGGGTTTTAAATAGTTACATGAATACAGAAACAAAGAATAAGGATGGTTTGGGGATACTGTTCAGTTAATTTCTGGCATACATGCTCCCCCAGGGCTCAGTTGTAAAATTTTAAGCAGCAGCTGGGTACGCTGATACTTTGCTCCCTAGCATGTATTTATTACAGTGGGAACTAGTTTGGCATAAAATAGGAAAGGAAGCACTATTCTTTATCCCTTTTCTTCACTGTCCAGTACAGCCTATTTTTAAAGTACAGATGTCTCCCAGATGCAAGAAAATTAACAAATTTAGTCTCCTCTTTATCCATGTGCATACATTCCCATTAGTCTTACTAGGAGCTAGGTCTGCAAATAAAGGGAGGAGAGACTACTGTGAACAGAGGGTTAAGCAGTACAATGCTTCGGTGCCTCTCTTTTTTAAATATATCTGATTGTTTTATGAGGAAAGTTGGAAAACAGTTACATTTCAGTATATCTTATCCTGCAACGTAAAATTTGCAAATTCACAATAAACTAATACCTCCCAAGCTGTCCAGTGCATGATACATATTACATGTTTAACCCTTAAGTAAGTCATCCCAAAATTCAATGAAGTTTTAAAGACGGGGAATATAAAAATTCCATTTTTTCCTGCAGAAATATATATTTTATACTAGACATAGCTCTAAAATTATATAATGGTTATTCTTCCAAATTATTTTCAGAGTATTTTGTCAACTGTAATTTTTAATCTAATTGGTTTTTGTATATTACCCCCTAAGTAGAAGTTCTGTCCCCTATTGTTTGTTTTGTCATGGGGTTTTTCAGAGCTGCTAATGAGCTGTCAATTAGGCAAATTAGAGGCAGAAATACTGAAGTGCTGTCGTATGCAATCTGAAATTCTTATTAAATAAATCATTGCAATTTGAATTCATCTTTCCCCTTGTATCCAACTACATGTTCCCCACCCCCACCCCTGTAAAATTTACCAGAAGTAATATGGAAGTTGGTTTAAATTATGGTTAAATATGGAATGCTATAAAGAATTATACCTTTTCTAACTTTTAAAATAACCTGCAGAATTCTGTAGCAGGGATACAATCTCTATTAAATCCTATAGTCTGTCTTAAAATTTCTATGCTAAAGATGTTACTCTCTAAAAAACCTGTGGAATTTAGTAGAAGTAGCCATTGAATCCCTATTGGATTTACCCTTATTAAATTCTAATAGACTTGTCTTAAAGATTAAGATTTGAAAAACCTTTGAACTCACTTGTTAACTACATTTATTAAAAAACCTTAGCACTTACATAGTGTCTTTCATTTTCAAAATCCTGCACTAATTACCATAATCCTCAACAACTCTGTGACACAACTATAGATTATTATCTTCATTTTACAGATTGAGAAACTGAGTCACAGAGAAGTTAAGTGACATTTCCTAGGCCTTCAGTGTCACAATGAGGGTTAAAACTCAGATGTTCCTGGCTATGCTTAATACTGCTTGTATAAAACTATCATCACGTAACTGGCCTCTGTTATTAAAAATAATGCAGATACCAGAACCTATTGCTGGATCTAAGTATAAACCGATACTTATATAGAATCATAGGACTGGAAGGGACCTCGAGAGTCATCTAGTCCAGTCCCGTGCACTCATGGCAGGATTAAGTCTAAGCCATTCCTGACAGGTGTTTGTCTAACTG
This sequence comes from Chelonoidis abingdonii, assembly GCF_003597395.2. Classification (NCBI taxonomy): domain Eukaryota; kingdom Metazoa; phylum Chordata; order Testudines; family Testudinidae; genus Chelonoidis; species Chelonoidis abingdonii. The sequence continues at coordinate 103,652,401 of NC_133775.1, forward strand.
GCTCTTAAAAATCTCCAATGATGGAAATTCTACAACCTTTTATGTACTTGAAAACTGTAATCACGTCCCCTCTCAGTCTCCTCTTTTCTAGACTAAAGAAGCCCAGTTTTTTCAATCTTCCCTCATAGGTCATGCTTTTCTCTGGACTTTCTCCATTTTGTCCACATCTTTCCTGAAATGTGGCCCCCAGAACTGGACACAATACTCCAGCTGAGGCCTAATCAGGGTGGAGTAGAGAGAAAGATTTACACCTCTACCCTGATATAATGCAACCCGATATAACACGAATTTGGATATAATGCGGTAAAGCAGTGCTCCAGGGGTGGGTGGGGCTGTGCACTCTGGCAGCTCAAAGCAAGCTCAATATAACGTGGTAAGATTTTTTGGCTCCAGAGGACAGCATTTTATCAAGGTAGAGGTGTACTTCTCGTGTCTTGCTTACAAGACTCCTGCTAATACATCACAGAATTATGTTTGCTTTTTTTGCAACAGTGTTACACTGTTGACTCAAATTTAGCTTGTGGTTCACTATGACCCCCAGATCTCTTTCCGCAGTACTCCTTCCTACGCAGTCATTTCCCATTTTTTGTATGTGCAACTCATTGTTCCTTCCTAAGTGGAGTACTTTGCATTTGTCCTTACTGAATTTCATCCTGCCTACTTCAGAACATTTCTCCAGTTTGTCCAGATCATTTTGAATTTTAATGCTATCCTCCAAACCACTTGCAACCCCTCCCAGCTTGGTATCATCCACGAACTTTATAAGTATACTCTCTATGCCATTATCTAAATCACTGATGAAGATATTTAACAGAACTGACCCCTGCAGGTCTCCACTTGTTATGCCTTTCCAGCATGACTGTGAGCCACTGATAACTACCCTCTGGGAATGGTTTTCCAACCAGTTTTGTGCCTGGTTTATAATAGCTCCATCTAGGTTGCATTTCCCTAGGTATTTATGAGAAGGTCATGTGAGACACTGTCAACTATCTACAACCTAACCTGCAAAACGATCCCTCACTCTAACAGACCTTGGAAAACAGGCCAGTCCTCGCTTATAGACAGTCCCCCCTGAAGCAAATACTCACCAGCAACTACACACCACACCACAGAAACACTAACCCAGGAACCAATCCCTGTAATAAAGCTTGTTGCCTTCTCTGTCCCCATATCTATTCTGACACCATCATAGGACCCAACCACACCAACAGGGACTCATTCACCTGCACATCTACTAATGTGATATGTGCCAGCAATGCCCCTCTGGCATGTACACTGGCCAAACTGCACAGTCTATATGTAAAAAGGATAAATGGACACAAATCAGACATCAGGAATGGTAATGTACAAAAGCCAGCACGAGAACACTTCAATCTCCCTGGACATTCAATAATAGATTTAAAAGTAGCCATGGTTCAACAACAAAAACTTCAGTTTTTCTTTGAAGTCTGTTTTTGAAGAGCTACAATTCATTTGCAAACTTAACACCATCAATTTGGGCGTGAGTAAGGACTGGGAGTGGCTAGCTCACTTCAAAAGCAATTTCCCCTCTTAGGGTACGTCTACACTGCACCATTATTTCGAAGTAGTTTAAACCGATGTTACAAAACCGATGTTATAAAATCGGTTTTGCGCGTCCACAGTGCGATCAAAAAATCGATTGCTTATGTCCATGGTCCAAGGCTACCATCGATTTCAGGAGCGGTGCACTGTGGGTAGCTGTTCCTCAGCTATCCCATAGTTCCCACTTCCGTGTTGAGAGCACAGTGCCTGATGG
>NC_133775.1:103665750-103671043 GCF_003597395.2 Chelonoidis abingdonii
ACCCAATGACAGAACAAGGAGTAATGGTCTCAGGTTGCAGTGGTGGAGGTTTAGGTTGGATATTAGGAAAAACTTTTTCATTCAGAGAGAGTGGTGAAGCACTGGAATGGGTTACCTGGGGGGCGGGGGTGGAATCTCCTTCCTTAGAGGTTCTTAAGGTCAGACTTGACAAAGCCCTGGCTGGGATGATTTAGTTGGGAATTGGTCCCGCTTTGAGCAAGGGGTTGGACTAGATGACCTCCTGATGTCCCTTCCAACCCTGATATTCTATGATCTACCCTGACTGAATTGGCCTTCAACATTGGTTCTCTACTTGTAAGGTAACTCCTTTCTCTTCATGTGCCAGTATATATTTATGCCTGTATCTGTAATTTTCACTCCACGCATCTGAAGAAGTAGTTTTTTTACCCACAAAGCTTATACCCAAATAAGTCTTTAAGGTCCCACCGGACTCCTCACTTTTTTTTCAGATCCACAGAACAGATTAAAATTTGGACCAACACCACAATGCTTCAGATAAGTTTAGTAGCTCTTGTATTATGACAGTGAGTTGGTAACTGTCAATTATTACCACAGTTCCTTCTTTTTCCATACAGTATTAATAATTAAGGGACAAAGTAACAAGTGTTTCTAACCAATGCATGCTTGTCAAACAAGACATCCATATACATCTATTGGCAGGAGTTTTGAATAGATTAAGAATTTATTGGGGATCATTTACTATGACTTACAGATTCAGGCTTGTGACAGAAAGGATTAAAATTCCTGTTATAGGTACATTGAGAGTCTAACTCATTAGCATGCTGAAATCTCCTATTCTTTTGCTCAGTGTATTATATTGCTTGTTCACAATTGATGTATAAGACAGATTAACCTTCAATTCTGCAGTGGCAGGTTTTAAGGGTCATTGCAGAATTTCATTGTATCTGGATGGCTTAAGCATTTTGCCTCCAAATGGTAAGTGTCCTATATTTGAACTCAGTTTTCCCTTCTACATGAAAAAGTAGGTGCTGCCCACAGAAAGTGTTTTCAGGTATGAACCAGACAAGCATTCACCACAGACCAATTCTGATTGCAATCTGAAGTTTTACATGCATACATATAGTTCTAAAATGCAAGGGCTTTTAAATTCAGAAGCTAAAGTAATGATGAATAATCCTGTATGGCTGCTTTGTGTCTTTGGCAGGTATGTAATACAATGGCTGCTAAACCACTTTTAAATTATGTTGCTACCTTTCTTAGCAACTTTTAAAACTTTTTTTAGAATGTACCTTCTATGAAAATTCAAGTTCTGTATTATAAAATCTTCACAGGAGGCCATCAGTAAAATCAAGGATAAATGCAGAAGTTATTCCAGCACCAACAGAGCAAATGTAGGAGATCTTGTTTCCACTGCTTTGCTCAGGTTTTTTATAGCAGACTTAAAAAAATATGAAGATAACTCAGTCTTCAACAAATATTCCCTTAGGCTGAGATTGTCAAAGGAACCTACAGGAGTTAATTGTCCAACTCTTAGGACTCCTTTGAAAATGCCAGTCAAACAGAATCCTGGAGATGAAAATAGAGAAAGGAGCTAGAGCCATATAAAACTCCATGAATGCTATAAAAATTAAAATAAGCACCAGTCACACTGAAACTCATGCAGGACATCTGCATGAACAGCAGATTACATAGACTGTCAACTGTCAAGCATGACTAGAGGAAGCAAAGTACGGGTATGTCTACACTACCCGCCAGATCAGTGGGTAGCAATCGGTTTATCGGGGATCGATATATCACGTCTCATCTAGACGCGATATATCAATCCCCAACCGAGCGCCCATCGACACTGGAACTCCAGCAGGGCAAGTGGCAGTAGTGGAGTCGACAGGGGGAGCCGCGGACGTCGATCCCGCGCCATGAGGATGGGAGGTAAGTTGAAATAAGATATACAACTTCAGCTATGGGAATGGTGTAGCTGAAGTCAAAGTATCTCTCATCGACTCCGTCCCCTAGTGTAGGCCAGGCCTAAGATTCAGTAGAATTATGTTGTAATAGGCCAAACTATGCGACTGGTCCATCTGGAAAGCCAACTGTTTTAGGGTCTCAATGAAATAGAGGCAGGGCCGGCTCCAAGCCCCAGCGCGCCAAGTGCATGCTTGGGGCGGCATGCCGTGAGGGGAGCTCTGCTGGTTGCCGGGAGGGTGGCAGGCGGCTCCAGTGGACCTCCTGCAGGCATGCCTGCGGCAGGTCCACCGGAGCCACGGGACCTGCAAGTGGCAGAGCGCCCCCCGCGGCGTGCCACCATGCTTGGGGTGGCGAAATGGCTAGAGCCAGCCCTGAATAGAGGGGACCTCACTGAACAAACCAAGGGTATCCCTTCACGTAAAAATGACAGCATCAGTGAGAAGTAAAAGCAGTTTTACTGAAGTATCAGTGTGACAGTGAACAAGTTAGCTCTGTGAATGGACAATAGTTCAAAGCATAGCTGCATATAAGGACAATTTATCATTTGAAGCAATGGCCTCTTTCCTTCTAGAGCCACAGTAAAGAGAGTTACCTGGAGGAGACTTTAACCTGGTCCAACTAAAAGCAGTGCCCTAAATGGCCTGATGCTGGTATGAGTTTGCCAGGTCTTGGAGCGGCTGATAAGACCATGTGCTATACCAGTGTTTTTTCCAGCAATGAGGTTGCAAGTGAGAGTCAACTCCAGAGACAAAAGCTGTATGTTCTATTTTTGGTATTCTATTCTCTTGCTCTTGTATGTGTTGGTCTTGTTTAGTCTTTTAAGAAATGGGATTGGATTTTAACAAAAACAAAACAACTCTAGCCCAGTTCAACTAACCTCTCTTTTCCCCAAAAGGACAATTACCATCTAGCAACCTGTCAAAAAAGGGTTTTTTTTCCTTGTAAAGACTCTCTACCCTGAAAGGGAACAAAGGATGTTGTTAAAAATGAAAGCCTAAGGATTTTAATGGCATGTTTGCCATGGTACTAAGCAGGCTGAGGTCTCTATATACCAAACCCTGAATCTGGTTTAAAACTATAAATATTTAACAGTAACTGGGTTATGTTAATATCCTTAATGCTTTAGGACCATATATTTCATCTTAATACAACACTTCAACTTACTTCTCCATACTGGAAAACACCCAAAGAGTGGAGGAGGAGCCCATAATCCTTATCTTCAAGTGTAAAGAGGAATGCAAAATTGTAGTAAATTACCAATGCACCAAGAGAATGAGTCACACAATAAAATGGTTCAAAAGAATTGTTGAGAAAAAAGTCTTCATGAGGCATAGGAATACCATGTAAGCAACAACCAATTTGGGTTTATGCCAAGAAGATCAACAATGGATGCAGTATCTTCAGCCTGAATGCTGCAGAAGTATAGGGAGAAATGCAAAGAATTGCATTTAATATTTGTAGATTTACAAAAGGCTTACGACAGAAGTCCTAAAGAATTGCTATGGTGCGGCCTGCAGTCACGCAATCTGACAGACATATGTTCAGACTATCACGGATATGTATGAGGGTAGCAAAAACAGTAGTGAGAAGGAGCTGTAGCTACAGTGAGCCATTTACTGTAATAGTAGATATACATCGAGGATCAGCCTTAAACCCATTCCTGTTTGTGACTGTAATGGACAACCTGACACAAGGGATTAGAGGAGAGGCTCCATACAGCATGGTTTTTATCAATGACATTATGCTGTACTGCAAAGATAAACAGACTGGAAAAAGGGATCCATAGTGATGGAGGGCTGCATTAGAAAAAAATGATTTACTAATCAGCCGACAAAAGACAGAATACATACTATGCTTTATTGAGAGGGACAACAAGAAGCCAATAGAACTAGATGTTATAGAGTTAAAGTCTGTGAAATAACTAATATACCATGGCTGAGTGTTAAGTCATGATGTGGATGCTAATGTTAGGGGCCACATGAAGAGTACTTGGTGCAAATGGAGGGATTTGACAGGAATTCTCTGCAATAAGACTATACCAGGTAAATTAAAGAGCAAAGACCAGGATTAGGCCTGCTACAGTGTCTGGGTCAGAATGCTAACCAGCGAGAAAAAAAACTACTTCACACTGCCAAAATAAGAATACACAAGAAAACAACTGATAGGCTATGCAATGAAACACTGCAAGGCATCACAGGAAAGTTCATGGACTATCAACTGAGGTGGCTGGGTCATGCGAGATGACAAGATGTGGGATATGTTGGCCAGTGAGTACAAGAGCTAGTGGTCACAGGATAAAAGACAAAGACAATGAGGGAGACCCAGAAAAAAGGTGATTTGAGACATTGACGGAGGATATGAAGAAGGCTGGTGTCAGACTGGAAGATGCACTTGACAAGAATGCTTGGAGATGAAGAACAAGAACTGCAACCCTGATTGATGGGATAAGGCAAAGGCAAAGAAGAATAAGTTTAGATGTACCAAAAAGAATCCAGTTGATGTGGACTGGAAAACATAGGAACAAAATCATCCTTGATGTAACTACATCCTTGATGTAGAAATTAATTTGATCCATATTATATAGCATAGCAATCCCTTGGACTTTTAGAATAGCAATCCCTTGGACTTTCTTACCTCAATATCTCATTAGTTTTGTCAGAACTTGAGAAGGGAAATATTCTGGTTGTAATTGTTGGCAAGAGTTCTGATAACTCACCAATACTCAGGAAAAGAACAGCAAGCTTTATTTTCCATACACCTGCTTTTACAGCTGTCTGGTGTTTTCCTCTAACTGTAGTAGTTTAACTAGTCTATCCCTACTCAGCTAGCCATTTTATTTTAAGCATGTGCTTAATTTTCATTGACTTCAGCTGGACTTAAGCACCTATTTAAAGTTAAGCATGTGCTGAGAAGACAAAAAACTTAAGTAATGGAATCAAGAGTTTACTGGACATGACCATACTGCTCATTTATTGCTAATTTCCACAATGATTTTCATGACCCACATCCTATATCCAGAGCAAGTAGAATCCAATTTCTCCCACCACATGAATCGTAATAAATATTTTGTATTCTTGTTTTATGTTCAAGGGCAAGCCCACAAACTCCTCTTATAATCTACCTCCCATCCCCTTTAACCACCCTTATTCAAGTCAAACCACAACCCTGCATACCTTAACAGTTTGTAGCAGGCTTATCATAGCTTTCCTACTCCGATTTGAACCTTAGCGTTCATAACCTGAGAAGCTAGCATGAACCCCTCTAAGCTTAATTACCAGCTTAGATTTGATCTCGCTGCCACCAGCCAAGAATTTCCAGTGTCTTGGCTCACTCTGGTCTCCCCAAA
>NC_133775.1:103671675-103724283 GCF_003597395.2 Chelonoidis abingdonii
CTTTGAAAAATCCGGTTTCCTGATTGGTCCTCTGGTCAGGTGTTTGGTTCTCTTTGTTAACCCTTTACAGGTAAAAGAAACATTAACCCTTAGCTATCTGTTTATGACAAGGCTACCTAAAACTATTCACATATGGTGCATTATCTAGAAATACTGAGGGCCACGTCCTTTAATTGCTTCCATAATATCTATGTAGGATATCAGCTAACAAGACTTAGCACAATCTTCCAAGAAAGATAGACCATGGTCGAATGCCCTTACTTCAGGTTTAAAGCTCATCTGGGAGTTTGTTTGGAGGAACAAAAGCCATAGAAGACATGGAAATAGTTCCACACAGTCCTTTGCTCTCTGTTTTGTCTGCAGAGCTTCTCATATTTATATCAAACTCATTGGTGAGGCTCACTACAATATATCCCACTCCCATTCAGGTGGAACTTCTTATACATATTTATGGTTCCTTAACACTAAACCTAGGTCAGCCTGGTACCTTCTTTTTCCAGTATTACAAAAGCAGAAAATGGTTTAATTCAGAGAGAATCACATTCTCTTTCATGCCATGTTTGAGGCTTTTATCTAGTGCCTTGTCACCTAATCTTAAAAAGTGTTGAGCACATTCGGTGGCAGTTGTGGGAACTCAGCACCAACGATCAAGTCCAGATTTAATTAACATTTTACCACAGTTTAGCCATTAAAAAAATAAATCCTGTTGTCCTTTGGGTGCCAAAGGGAGATTCTTTTTCAGTTCTGCTTGCTATAACTACTTAGTCCATATTATTTCAGTCACTATGTTATTTTGTTTAACATTACTAGTCCTATCACAGCACTAGTTAAAATAATAAATTTACTAGTCTTATCATAGTATTTAAAATCTCTGTTTTTAGGAGATTAATCTTTTAAAGTACAATTGCTGTTGACTCTGCTAGATTGTAAATGCAGGAGATTGATATTACGGTCCTTTTTAAAAACACTGACCAATATTTGCAAAAACTTTGTTGCCTAGAGTTAGCCACCTGAATCCATATCAAGACATCTAAATAAAGAAATTGCATCTGTGGCTGTAACAGTGAGAGTGATAATATTTCCACTCTAGACTTTTTTTTTATCATCATCATCATCATCTATATGACTTCGATAGGCACTCCTGGGTCTCAAACCCAGATCCACAAGACTCATGAAAGCAGCCCACCCCAACCCCTTACTTAGCTAACAATGCCTTACCTGGACTTCTTAAAGCCTAGCCCCAGCAAGAGGCTCTGCCCCTGAGGTCCAACTGGCAGAGTCCCAGAGCAGCTGATTGGCCCTACTTAAGCCAGCAGCAGGAACAGGAAGCTATCTGAACAACTGGACTTCTCCCTGCTCTGGACAGTATGCTGCCTGCTCCTTGATTTCCTGGCATTCCAAATCAGCTTGACTCCTGGCATCTGATTTATGGTTCCTGATTGCCAGTTTGGGTCCTCCCTCTGACTCTCAGATATCCTGACCTAGCCTGATTCTGGTTCCCCACTCATGGTTATCATCTCCAATATGCAGGGATTTCCCTACACACACATCCAGTGGGGGTGTAAACCCCCCATGAATTTCTCCAAAACATCCCCCCGCTCCCCCAGTGGTCAACTAGTTACATGAAGTGTTGACAATTTCAATTCAAATTTCCAATCAATGACTAAACTGAAACATTAATACACACTTTAAAGAGACATACAGTGTATAAAATACTTGTACCTGAAAAAGTATAGTACACATTGATGGAAATATCCTCCATTAACTTATCTTAGTTGTGTTTTTTTTTTTTAACCCTGTTATAGTTTTGGCCTTCAAACATCCCCTGGCAAGAAGTTCCACAGGTTGACTGTGTGTTGTGTGAAGAAATATTTCCTTTTGTTTGTTTTAAACCTGCTGCCTATTAATTTCATTGGGTGACCCCTAGTTCTTGTGTTATGTGAAGGAGCTTATTCACTTTCTCTACACCAGTCCAGATTTTATAGACCTCTATTATATCCTCTCTTTTCCAAGCTGAAAAGTCCCAGTCTTTTTACTCTCCCCTCATATGGAAGCTGTTCCATACTCCTAACCATTTTAGTTGCCTTTCACCATACCTTTTCCAACTCCAATATATCTTTTTTGAGATGGGGCAACCAGAACTCCATGCAGTACTCAAGATGTGAGCATACCATGGATTTATAAAATAGAAGTGGAGGAGCTTCATTTGCCAGACCAATCAGCAAAGCCAATGCTGACAAACTATGTGAAAAGGCCACAAAACACCAATCCTCTGGATTGCATTGACATGCAGAAAGCCTTAAAAGTCAGTTAGTCATTGTCAAAGCCAATTTTAGAACTACTTAACGAGGCTGTTAAAAATAATGGAGACACAGTTTATTCAAACCAACATGGCTGTCACATCATACTTTCTCCTTAAGCAAGAGATACCCCAGACTACAAACTGGAGGCCAATGTTAACTGCATTCTCATTTGTTAATCCTGAAGTTGGACCCTGGTTCTGACCAAGACCAACAAATGCTCACTATCTTTCTGCAAGAAACTGAACTGACTGACTGATTAGAAACATGCAGTGCAACACTGAAAGACTCAGAAGTTGAAAAAGTGAACCACAGTCATGTATGCACATTTTCTGAATGATGAATGAACTGATGCAAATGGGTGTCAAGTATTAAGTCACTGCATACATTATCTTGATGTCAATGGTAGGCCAACAGATGAATTTCTAGGGTTCAGGTTATAGAAGAAACATCAGCTGAATTTCTGACAACCCACATCTTAGAAAAGTTAAATGCTTGTAAACTGAACCCCAGAGAGATGGTTGCTTGTGCATTTGATGGAGCTGCAAACTTCTCTGGAAGACATAGTGAAGTACAAGCTTTGCTCAGAGAAAAGTGTAACTCTAAACTCTCTTATACACACTGCAGATGGCATCTACTCCAGCTAGCACTAGTACAAGCTGCAGAAATTTTCAGAAGGCATTTAAAAAGCTAAATCTTCATTATACTCTTTTTTCCAGCAAGAGTCCAAAAGGACTGAACGTCTTAGAAAATGTAGAAGATACACTGGGACTGAAGTTCAAATTAGTCCAACCTGGGAAAACCTGCTGGCTCTCTCATGAGCAATCCTTGGCAGTTGTCTTAAAATTGCTGCAGCCATTGGCTTTGGAAAGTATCTACTGAGCTAGAACAGATCTAAGTAGTGAGGTTGGTGGACTACTTTTGCTCTTAAGTTCAGAGAAAACAATCACCATTCTCTCTTGTAAGTATACAGTTGAAACCACTTGGGTCATTAAACAATGGCATTTAGCCATCTGCTACAACAGCAGTAGACCTCAGTCCAGCAATGCAAGCTACATTTGGATCAGACAGAGAAATAGCCACTGAAAATGTACTGGAAGAAGCAAAGACTTCAGTTCAGAAGTTGACTAATTAGGGCACTTATATTGACTCCTTAAAAGAAGAAGAGGACAAGAAGCGTTTGTTAAGCCAGCTCAAAAAATAAAGTACACAGACTTGATTCTTACATCTCTACAACACCAACATCTGGATTCTATCAACCTCTATGTAGCTTTTACAGATGCCTGTCTTATAAAACACTGACAGTTAAGTGGAGTGAGGCACTAACTGTGATGGGGCTGCCATGTGACCAGGACAGAATGGAGAATTTGAACACAGAGTGGAATATCGTACGACAAACAAATGAATATTTGACTTTAACTTCTTCTTTATTGGTTCGACCCAATTTTTGTTCTAGGTTTCCTGGTCTAAAAGAAGTAGAAATTCATCTCTTTCTAGTCCCAGTCACAACAGCTACAGTTGAGCATTCTTTTTCCTCATTGAATAGAATTATGTGTTCTGAAAAAAAGCCGCCTTCAAGAGCATGTCATGAAGGACTGGAAGTACTGGATACAGAAGAAGCCACCAAAAATGAATGCACTGCATTCGAGAAGTTCATTAACAGAGTTGTGCAAAATTACAAGAAACCAAGAAGGATGTTGATGTAGTGCTTCATAGTAGGCTTGTGTAGCCAACTTTAATTTGTGTGATGATTTAAAAACATGAGTTAAATCTAATAAAATGGTTGTGAAACATTTTTCAATTTTTACTACGGTGCCATACAGCCCACTTTTTTCCTAACGGTCTCACCCCTCATCGGTTGTCCACACACCATATTTTTGAACATCCCCCCCAATTTCAATTCCTGGGGGAAACATTGCCAGTATGTCTCCTGCTTCTGACCTCCCAGTATCATGACTGTGGTACTTGACTTTAGTAAAGTTTCTGATACTGTCTCACATGACCTTCTCATAAATAAACTAGGGAAATGCAACCTAAATGGAGCTACTATAAGGTAGGCACAAAACTGGTTGGAAAACCATTCCCAGAGAGTAGTTATCAGTGGTTCACAGTCATGCTGGAAGGGCATAATGAGTGGGGCCCCGTAGGGATCAGTTCTGTTCAGTATCTTCATCAATGATTTAGATGATGGCATAGAGAGTACACTTACAAAATCTGGGAGGGGTTGCAAGTGGTTTGGAGGATAGGATTAAAATTCAAAATGATCTGGACAAACTGGAGAAATGTTCTGAAGTAAACAGGATGAAATTCAATAAGGACAAATGCAAAGTATTCCATTTAGGAAGGAACAATCAGTTGCACACATACAAAATGCCTAGGAAGGAGTACTGTGAAAAGGGATCTGGGGGCCATAATGGACCACAAGCTAAATATGAGACAATAGTGTAACACTATTGCAAAAAAAGGGAATGTATGTATTAGTAGAAATGTTGTAAGCAAGACACGAGAAGTAATTCTTCTGCTCTACTCCGTGCTGATTAGGCCTCAGCTGGAGTATTGTTTCCAGTTCTGGGCACCACATTTCAGGAAAGATGTGGACAAATTGGAGAAAATCCAGAGAAGAACAAAAATGATTAAAAGTCTAGAAAACATGACCTATGAGGGAAGATTGAAAAAACTGGGCTTGTTTAGTCTGGAAAAGAGAAGACTGAGAGGGGACATGATAAGTTTTCAAGTACATAAAAGGTTGTAGAATCTCCATCATTAGAGATTTTTAAGAACTGGTTAGGCAAACACCTGTCAGGAATGGTCTAGACTCAGTCCTGCCCTGAGTGCACGGGACTGAACTAGATGACCTCTCAAGGTCCCTTCCAGTCCTAAGTTTCTATATAAGTATCAGTTTATCTCTAGATCCAGCCATAGGTTCTGGCATCTGCATTATTTTTAACAACACAGAGGCCAGTTATGTGATAATAGTTTTATACAAGCAGTATTGAGCATAGCCAAGAACATCTGAGTTCTAATCCTGGTTGTGACACTGAGGGCCTAGGAAGTGTCACTTAACTTCTCTGTGACTCAGTTTCTCCATCTGTAAAATGAGGATAATAATCTATAGTTGTGTCACAGAGTTGTTAAGGTTGTTACAAGGAGGAAGAAGAACTGTTCTTAACTTCTGAGGATAGGACAAGAAGCAATGAGCTTAAATTGCAGCAAGGGAGGTTTAGGTTGGACATTAGGAAAAACTTCCTGTCAGGGTGATTAATCACGGAAATAAATTGCCTAGGAATGTTGTGGAATCTCCATCATTGGAGATTTTTAAGAGCAGGTTAGACAAACACCTGTCAGGGATAATCTAAATAATATTTAGTCCTGCCATAAGTGCAGGGGATTGGACTAGATGACCTCTCGAGGTCCTTTCCAGTCCTATGATTCTAAAAAAAAAATAAAAAAAAAATTAAGTGCTGAATATCCAGCCACACTTTGAAAATCACTTATGGGAGTGCTTAAATGTGGATTTAGGAGACTAACTTCAGGCTCCCATTCTTCAAAATTTTGAACCATAAATTTAAACCCCCTTTTTAAAATGTTTAACTAAACTAAGCAGAAAAATTCTACTCTGGGAGGATTTCAAGAAGGTTGGTTTCTTCATATTGGGAAGTTAGCATCAATTTTATTTATGGAGCACCTATTGTTATGATAGAAAAGTGCTGTCAGAGACATAATTTTAACTGGGATTCTCAAAGGTTCTTAAACCCAATTTACATTGACTGTCAATGACAACTGGACACCTAACTCCCTTAAATGTTAGTGCATATATTTGACTCAATCCCAGTGTTCCATATATTGTAGTGATGAGCCCAGGAAGTGGTCTTTTGCTCCAGATTAGGTCTGAGCTCAGGCCAAATCTCAAATTATTCTCAACAGATTTTAGTCCAAAATGCTGGGAATCTTCCAAGATCAGCTCTTTGCACAAGCTTTTGGACTCATCCAAGCTGGTACAAGAAAATAGGGCCCTTCGGGTTTTAGATCCAAAGCTGTAGGAACAGATCTGGGATCTGAATATTTGACTGAAAAAAATCCCATTTCTGAAAATGGAAGGTTTCCTATTTGAGGTTCCTGTTGCAGCCTATTTCTCAATATATACATAGGAGGAAAGAAAATCCCAGCTGTTACTACCTTAAAAAAAAAACAAAAAACAAACACACTCATCAAGAAAAGGGAAAAATCGCAAAGGACAAAAATGGGAAGAACAACTGTGATTCCTGAATTCCCGATAGCTTCCAAAAGGGAAAAATCCATATCCATATACTGTAGCAAACAGTGAAAAAGAATCTAAACCAGATGCAAGAATAAACACCTGAGTTGCAACAACTCAAAAAAGAAGAAATTCCTGCGAGACAAGAGTGTCAATTTCAACTGTGTACAAGAGTAAGTGTATTCTAGGAAATCTCTTAGCCAGTTCCTGCCTTAAGCTTCCCTAAGGGATGAAGGTTAAAAATGCAAGTTCTGCTGCCCCGTAAGCTAAGATTTGTACTAGAGATGCAATGTAAAGGTCAGCTTTGACCTGGTTCCATCTAAACAAATGCTTCTCATGGCTCATCTTCGATTATATCCAAGCAATTCTAAAAAGGACACTGTATTAGTGCAATGACTGCTGGCCACCATCTGGGCCATGATGCAGCTAAGCCTAAAAGATCCATAGCATTTTAAGGGTAGAGGTACCCTAAATTTACCCTGATTTTCATACAGTATGCACAACAGCACACAGGAAATCAAAGTTTGTGGCACAAAGAACCATTTAAGGTTTCAAGATACTATTTGTACTAAATCTAATGTTACTAAATGGAGTTTTCTGCAGCTCATTATAAGTACCATAAAATATACAGTCATGGGTTTATCACCTCATTATTACCAATTTCGCCTCTTACCTGGAAATTATGTGGGCCTTAATGAGCTTTATTCAAGCATAAATGCACATCCTATAGGTTAACAGCACCGAGACTGCATTTATTGTGTTTCCCAATTTTAATTAGGCCAGTTGGGAGTATTTTAGCGTAACATATTTCAGCTGTAAAAAAATACCACCTTTAGAGATGGATATCCTTTAATAGCTATTTGTAATATTTTACCTTTATGTTTCTCAGCACTGTCAGCTTCCCCATTAGTGATAAACTCAATAACCTTTTAAAAGTTAAGGTCATCAGCCATGCACTGTTTCTAGATCCCTATTATATGCCAAAGATCTTTGTAAAACTACTGTCACTCTTACTGAAAACAACTGAATCATCTAGTCTGACCTCCTGGCCACGACTGACAACCCAGCACCCACACACTAAACCCAACAACCAAAATTAGACCAAACACACTACAGCTCACAGGAGAATAGACAATTATATGCCATAGGCAGAGAATAGAAGGGACCAAGATGCACCAGTGCTGAAGGCCCCCATGGTGACACTACACTCCATATTCTTCATAGAAATATTGTTATAATATGATTACAGCATATCTAATATGTATTTTATGCAAGATGGGTCATGTGAGATCATCGGAAAGGTTATGATTTACTGAATATGAATATCCTATTTGTACACATGTATCATTTCTTTAAAGTTAAGAATATTGACTATGTATCAATTACCAGTGGGTTTACACTTGGGGAATGCACACCAAACAAAATGCAAATCAATCAGTCTAGATGGCTTGCTGTGAGGAAGAGCCATTAGACAGAACAATAGGTCTTTAAAAGATGCTAATTTCCCACCTTCCTGGAAAGCCTTCCCATGGACACTGCAAATAAACTTTTAAGTTTTGGCTGCAGAGTCATGTGATCACATCACCTGGTACTTGAATCCATCTGGGAATACTAGTGTTTTTCCACTGACTGGCTTGGGAACTAAGTTTGGGGAAAAGGGTTCCCGCCCTATGCAAAACCTATTTAAGGCAAAGGAGTGACATAATCAACTACCGTTCTTCACTGAATCCTGTCCCGGATGATTGCTGGAAACATCTAAGAATGAAGACTAAGGTGGGGAGAAGAGCTGAGCCCAGACTGGAAGGGTGTCTTGCCTGTGAATGAAATATTTGAAGTTTTAAGATGTAAGCAAGAACAGCTTGCCTTCAAGAACCTCTTTAATCTGCCTAAAACAACATTTAGGGTGAGGAATTACTACTTGTAACCAGTTTCTTTAGTGTATTAAGTTTAGCTCGCATGTTTGTTTCATTTGCTAAGTAATCTGCTTTGATCTGTTTGCTATCCCTTATAATCCCTGAAAAATCTATCTTTTGTAGTTAATAAACTTGGTTTTGTTTTTTCTGTGACCGGTTTGTGTAATTCGTAACTGGCAGGGGAGGGGACAAAAAGCTGTGCATGTCTTCCTCCACACTGAGGGAGGGAGCGAATTTCATGAGCTTATGCTGTACAGTTCTCTGTGCAGCGCAAGATGATATAATTTTGGGTTTGCACTTCAGAGTGGGGTGTGCACTTGAGTACTAGGCAGTTCCTTAGCTGAGTCTTCCCATGCAGAGCTAATTTCACTGTCTGCATTTCTGCAGCTGGGAGTGTCCCTATCTATGTGTATGCTAGAAGGAGGCCTGAGAGCCTGTCACAGCAGTACAGTGTAAAGGGATCCACGCTGGTGGGTCGAGCGAGCTGAGTGGTACCCTAGTTCCAAACAGTACCCTAAAGGCAACCCATCACACCCACAATGGTAAGGAAATGATTAAATGAGATATACCCAGATAATCCGGGCAAGTGACTGGCACACACACACTGGAGAGAAAAGCAAAAACCTGCCAATCTGACTCCACATATTGTGATCAGCTAAATCCTAATGATGTGAGCAAAAACCAGTCAACCAAGACCTGAGAGAGAGAGAGAGAGAGAGAATGCTCAGTGCCACTTAAAACCACTGGCCCACCCCCATCACTGTCCCACCTCTAGTGGTGAGCTGTAGCTGGTTCACACTGGTTCTCAAGAACTGGTTGTTAAATTTAGAAGCCAGTGTAGAACTGGTTGCTAAAAGGGTGGGCCAGCTTCCCCAGGGGGCAATTTAAAGGGCCTGGGGCTCCCAGCAAGGCCTGGAGCCCCAGGCCCTTTAAATTGCCACCAGAACCCCACTGCTGGAGCCCTAGGGTAGGGCTGCAGGGCTCTGGGGGCTATTTAAAAAGTCCGGGGCTCCCGCTGTTTCTACTGCCCAGGCCCTTTAAATAGCCACCCGAGCCCCACTACTACTCCAGGGCTCTGGCAGCTGTTTAAAGGGCCGGGACGGTAGAAGCAGGGGAGCTGCGGGCCCTTTAAATAGCCTCCAGAGCCCAGGGGGAGTAGGGGGGCTCCAGGGGTTATTTAGAGGGTCAGGGCTCCAGCTACCTCTGCCACCTCAGTCTTTTAAATACAAGAGCCCTGCTGCTTCCCCAGGGCTCTGGTGGCTATTTAAAGGAACAAGGTGGTAGGCGCTGGGGAGCCCCAACCCTTTAAATAGCCCCTGGAGCCCCAGGCTGCTGCTGCTACCCCGGTGGGGGAGCAGGGGGAGGAGAAACTTGCGGGTTCTGAGGGGGGCAGGACGTGGGTTGGGGTCAGATGGGTGTGTCGGGGGGGGGAGACAGGCACGTGGGGCCTGTACTGTACTTACCACACCGTTTCCTAGCGGGTCTTTGGTGGCACTTCGGCAGTGTGTGTGTGGGGGGGGATGTCTTCACTGGCTCCGGGTGAAGGACCTGCCACCAAAATGCTGCCAAAAACCCGGAGCGAATGAAAACTCCCCCTCACCCCCCGGCTACCGAAGTGCCGCCGAGGACCTGGTAGGGAACTGGTTCTTCGGATTTTGGGAGCTCATCACTGCCCATCTCCAATCATGGCCATCTCTGATTCAGAGGAAGGTAATTAGATTAGTCTGCAAAATCTATTTTTGATAACCCCATGTTGCATTACATCCCTTGAATAGAGTTTGCCTCCCTGAAGTTAATTATTCTTTCCTTCACAATTTGTTCTAAAGCCTTGCATACTACTGAGATCAAACTAACACGTCTAGAATTTCCCAGATCCCCTTTTTTCCCCTTTCTTAAATATTAGCATGCCACTAGCTATTCTCCAGCCATATCAAATTTATTGACAATCTTTGCTACTGGACTAACAATCTCATGTGCCAATTCTTTCAGTATTCTGGGATGGAAATTATTCAGTTCCTCCACCCCTGTGATTTGAGCACATTCAGCTCTAAGTTTTTCTTCCATTTCAGGTTGGGTAATTTCCATTTCTGTACACACTTTTCCATCAGCCATCCTACCTTTAGGCCCATGTTCCATATTATTATCCTCATTGAAAAATGAGACAAAATATTCAATTAGTTTTGGCCTATACCTAGATTATCTTTAGTCTCCTTTCCATCCACACTGCATAGTGGCCCAACTTCATCCTTTTTTCTTTATATAACTAAAAAAGCTTATTTTTTACATTACTATTACATATGGTTAGCCTAGAAATTTTACAGTTGACTTCCATCTTCACCTATATTCTCAACACTATTGATCAATCAAAAACTCACAGACTCATTCAGTGTGGTGCTCTGTCTCCCTCTAGCAATTGCTGGGTCACACAATGATTGATGAGCTGATACAGCAAAAGGGCATGTCTACACTTTTCGGGGATTGATGTTGTAGTGAACGATGCACTAGGGGTTAATGTAGTGGGTCTAGTGAAGACCCACTAAAATCGACCACAGATCGCTCTCCCATCAGCTCCAGTACTCCATTGGAACGGGAAGTGTAAGGAAAGTTGACGGGAGATTGTCTCCCATTGACCCAGCGTGCTGTAGATGCCGCAGTAAGTCGACCTAAGTTACAACAACTCCAGCTACATTATTTATGTAGCTGGAGTTGTTGTAACTTAGGTCGACTTACACTATACTGTAGGCAAGGCCTTAGACTATGTCTATGCTACCAGTTATGTCAGTATAACTTACGTCGCACCAGGGTGTGAATAAGCCACCTCCCTGAGCAACATAAGCCACACTGAATAAGTGCTGGTGTGGACAATGCTATATCAGTGGGGGAAGACATAGCTACCTGTGCTCGTTGGGGTGGATTAATTAAGTCAATGGGAGAGAGCTCTCCCATCAGCTTAGAGTGGCTACACTAGAGAGCTTACAGAAGTGCAGCTGCATCAGTGCAGCTGACCTCTTTAAATTCTCTAGTGTAGCCATAGTCCTAGTTCTTTTAGTTCAGGCATGAGAGGCTTATGCTTTAAGATCCAGAGGTCCCGGCTTTCTTTCCTGCTGCCAACAACCCACCCAAGGGTGTGGCACTACATAAACAAAAAGTAACTGATGTGATGTGTATCTATCAAGTTTAGTATGCTCTGATCTTTCACTGTTATAAAACTATTTCACTCTGTCGTCCCTTGCCATGTTGTGTCTAATTTAGATCTGACTGTATAAACACTAAAGCACTCAAGTAATTTTAATCACACAAATGGTTCCACAGAAGTCAATGGAGCTACTTGGGACATGAAAGTCATTCACATACAGAAATCTTTGCAGGATTAGGAGGGACCATACTTTGTAAACTCCTTGAAGCAGGGGTCAATGATTCTTTTATTATTTGTCTGTAAAGTGCTTATAGCACTATATTAATAACAATTATGGGTGGCTCTGTAGATGTTTTGCAAGATATTTTTGGTGAAAATGGATATTAATAAAATAAAATATGCACATTTCCATTTAGCGCTTTTTCAAAGGATCATCAACAATGAAAATTAAGGTGATTCTGCAGTTGATACAAAAAGTCAAAGAATAAACATTACAGTCACATTAAGTACTGAGTCCCCAAGAGCGGAGAGAGGGGTTGGTTTCTAAAGTATTCTTCTTTGATTCTGTTTTTAGTTTTAAAACGTGAGATATTTTTGAAGGAGGAGGAGTGAAGAGAACAAAAAGTTTTGGAGGCCATGCCTCAGCTGCTGGAAGAGGGCCTCATCCTCCCTATTTGAGCTAACCTCATTATCTCTAGCCTGCTTCTTGCTTGCATATATATACCTGCCCCTAGAGATTTCCACTACATGCATCCGACGAAGTGGGTATTCACCCATGAAAGCTCATTCTCCAAAACGTCTCTTAGTCTATAAGGTGCCACAGGACTCTTTGCTCCTCTTATTTATGTTTTTTGTGGGTTTTTTGTGGGTTTTTTTGTTTTGTTTTTGCAACGCAGACAAATTCTTGCCAAGCGCTTGTCTTATTACTCATACAGGAAAGAATTCTAAATGTCATTCCAGTTTAAACAACACTGAAAAACTTTAGCCTTTTGAATGTAGGCCAAAGCATTTAGATAAGTCAAGATGTAAAGATCATACATTTACGCAACTGTAAATGGATTTGTACCATTTTTAAAAAATATTGTTTAAGAAAACAAGAAATTAAGAGACCAGAGGTCAAATTCTGCACCAACTGAAGCTAATGAAATTTTGCCATTGATTTCAGTAGCTCAGCCCCATGAACAGTGTTTGCTCAATACAGCTTTGGTATGTCAAATGCCTGAATGTCACATTCCTGGAGACCTTATCTCCCACTGAATTCAGTGGAAGTAGGGAATGCTCAGTACCTTGCTGGAGTGGCTCTTTATTATTTTGATTCTTACTATGGATACATAAAATCAAATACCCACTGAAGAGTTGATCTTATATGCTTTACAAAGTTTAAGTTCTCCTTTACTTCTGTGGGGGTTTTGCCTGTGGAAGCTACTCAACTAAGGGTTCAAAAATAAGCAAACCCAGCTTTTTGCAGGTGCCCAGCCTCCAAATTTATTGTAACATTCAGAGCTTTGGAGACCATATTTAATAGTAACCTAGTTCTCATAGTGAATGGCTCAAGAAAGACTTTCTGAAGATTGATAGCAAAGAGTAAGGGCTTGACCCTGTCAACATTAGTCACAGGAGTATTTTTTGTTCATGCGCACAACCACATCAACTTCCCCTAGATTATTGTGTCAGTAAGGACTACTTACACAGGGAAGATTTGAAGGATTGGGCCGTAAAATTTTATTAGTAGAGTTTAAGCCAGTCAATACAACGTTGAATGACTGTGTAGTGATGTCCACTGAGAACCTGCAAAGTGTGCAAGAACCCTTTTACTAAGACCCTGTGAGGTAGCAGCTTTTTATTGTTTTCTTCTGCTACCTTAAGCACCTACTGTCACATACAAACAAATACACATATAGTAGAGCATGGTACAATAATGGTAATATTGTCAGGAGACAACAGTGCCATTACTGCCAGGCCTTCTGTGACCTACTGCCTCTGGAAAAAATGGCTCATCATGCAATCCCAGGAAACATTTCCTGAGATAACATGTAATTAACACAAGCAGCAGCTTTATGTTTCCAAAGCCTTGTTGCTTTTTCTGCATTCTCCGTTCCATCATTGCTGATGAATGGAGTTGGTTCTGAGCCACTAGATCCAAATTTTCCCAAAATTCAGAAGTGTTAGGCCATATCCATACCTCTCATCTTATCTCCATTAGTTTCCAAAGTTAAGGCTGGTAAGAGTGTTAAATGTAAACATGGGGAACAAATAATTAATAATGGTCTCTTCGATCTAGCAGAGAAAGTTATAAACAATCTTATGGCCGAAGCTAGACAAATTTAGTCTGGAAATAAGATATACATTTTTAACAGGGAGAGTAATTAACCATTGAAACAATTTATCAAAGGTTGTGAAGGATTCTCCATCACTGACAATTTTTAAATCAGGATTGGATGTTTTCCTAAAAGATCTGCTCTCGAAGTTACTTTGGGGAAGTTCTTATGACTTGTGTTACACAAGAGATCAAACTAGATGATCACAATAGCCTTGGAATCTATGAATATTTATTTCTAATTAGCCTGCTCTTCCTGCCTAGTTCATTCAGTGGTGTTGCAGTAAAGTATGTGACATCAGAATCATTTCTATGGAGATGAACTGAGACACTAGGCCATATTTCCCCAAAGGCCTGATCCTGCAAACATTTTCTACCTAGTATTGTGCATTTTCCAATGTGTGGTCCCATGCAATATTAGGATAGTGTGAAGATGTGTGTACTCTTTCTTTAAATCTGTAGCCAAAACTGGTGCAAACCCTAGAAAGAAAATGTACAGAGAAGCAGAAGGAGAGAGAAGCAACTTTGGAGATAATTTTTCTTAGTCTAACAGAAATTGTTTTCCTTATTTTAATAAAGCTCCTTGTTCAGAGTTAGACAGCAACACTTCCAGTGATTCTGAATTATTGTCACAGGAAATGCAGAAAAAGTACAACAGTTTAATGAGATTTTGGAAACCAAACATACAGCTTAAAGTTTGCCTGTGTATGGCAATGCTTTTTAATGAGTTTAACTATAGGTGTGTAAATAAAGACTCTTCTAGATGCCATCTGTCTAATGCGCAAATTCAAATTGGGAATGGGTAAATGCTTCAGTGCAAATTTCATCCTATCTGCGGCACAATATTTGTTGTTTAACTTCTGTAGGCAGCAAGTGATCATTATTTCTAGGATGTGTTGAGGGAAATCATGGAATGTTTGTTTTAGATAATAATGTGTAGCATCCATTGTAACTAGTGACTTTCAAAAACTGAAATTACACATTCAGAAATATCAAGTATGATATAAAAAACATCTTTAATCTCTCAGGATTTTTGCCAACCTCTGATTCACATAATCCAGAAAATAAGACATGTTTTCTTGACCTTTTTGCTACAAGAGTTAATAGAAATTTGTTTAGCTGAGAGGATCAAAATTTCATCCCATCACAGCTGTAGCACATTAAACAAATTCATAACAACCTATTCCTGAGATACATTGGAGGTTCTGTGTCCATATATCACCCTCTTTGAATTCTTTCAAACAGAATGGGAAATAACATTCTTATTTGTTACGAAATCTTCCTCCACTCTCAGCTACGTGCTCCAGTTATCAAACTGTTAATTATCTGATCCGTCTGAGTTGTTTCTGCAAGATTTTGTCTGGAACTTAAAGTGACAATTTATGCAATTGAAACAGAAAACTGTCAGGTCTTGCAGAAGTGTTAACTGGTATTTTGACAAGGTGTGAGTGGCTTTAATTCTTTCTTAATAAAAAGGAAATGAAGAAATGGGAAAGGGTTTACAACCAAACAAAAATTGAGGTCACTTAGGTCATTGATTTAGAAACATTTCTTAGACCCAATTCAATACATAAATCTTTGCATCTGATGATGATGATGGATTCTCCTGTCACTTCAATGGATGAGTGTTCAGCTAGTATGACTTGAGTTCTGGATTTATTTGTTTTTATAGCTTTTCCCATGAGAAGTGAGTCCAATCCTGGATTTGCAAATGCAGTTGCATGTCCCATAATGCATAAGACATTATGGGAAGGGTTTGAGGTGTTGGCTTTACAATGTGCTCTTTGCCAGGTGCTGAATAATTTCATTATACAACATGGCATTGCTGAAAAGCAAGCTATGAAGGCAGCAGAATTTCCTGACTGAGTTGAGAGGTGTGTTGTCAGTCATGGTGCTTGTGATGCCAGTGGCCTGGTGCTGGTTGGTACATGGCCTCTGTCTTTCAGTCTGATTGTAAAACTGAAGCATTTTGATGTATAGACAAAGCAGTTCCTGATAAACTGTTTGTCCTTAGTGTGTGCGTGCAATGAGGGCATAGTCATCAGCAAACCGGAACACTCTTAATAGCTGTTTCATTACCTTGGTGAAGCCCCTGAATTGCTGTAGATTGGAGGTGGGGGCAGGGAATCTAGTCAATGTAAACCAGACAT
This sequence comes from Chelonoidis abingdonii, assembly GCF_003597395.2. Classification (NCBI taxonomy): domain Eukaryota; kingdom Metazoa; phylum Chordata; order Testudines; family Testudinidae; genus Chelonoidis; species Chelonoidis abingdonii. The sequence continues at coordinate 103,687,747 of NC_133775.1, forward strand.
GTATACTTCTGTCAAAGTCCTGAAATGCAAACAAAAGCATGGCTGAAAAGACAACAGCAAAGAGCCATTATGCATCCTTGTTTGGTGCCATTGGTGATAGGGAAGGCTTCTGACAAGTCACCAAGCTTTATCACCCTGGCCATCATGCCTTCATGAAATGAGTGGATGACAGCAGTCATCTTTTCTGAGCAACCAAATTTATGAAGGAGTTTCCATAGGCCCTCACAATTCACCATGTCAAGGCCTTGGTCACTTCAAACACTATGTACGGGGTCTTTGTTCTGATCATACGCCTTCTCTTGTATTTGTTGGGCTGCAAAACTCATGTCCGTGGTGGCAGAGCCAGCACAAAGGCCACACTATGACTCTAGATAAACTGAGTCCACTGGGTGAGAGAGAAGTCTGTTGAGGACAACCCATGCAATCATCTTCCCTGCTACAGACAGCAGTGAGATTCTATGAACGTTGTCATAGCTAGATATGTGTCCCTTCCATTTGTACTGATGGACTATGAAAACATCCTTATATTCCTGGGGCACAGTATCCTGTTCCCATATAGTCTTGAAAAAGCTGGTGAGTTTCCTGTACACTTCAGGTGAAATGCCGTCAGGGCCTGGAGACTTGCCATGGACAGATGCTTGATGGCCTTAGTAACCTCATCAAAAAAGAGGGGATTATGGACAGCTCTTACAGGACAGGATGCTGTGAGAGAAAGTCAATGGCTTTGTTGGACATAGTAAACAGACAATTCAGAAGACTATCAAAGTGCTCTCCCTAGTGATAGAATACAGACTTTGACTGTGAGCAGCCAATTACCATCTTCTGTGAGGACAGGGGTTGTACCACTGGATTTTGGGCCACACACAGCATGGAGACCTTCATAGAAGGCCTTTGTGTCATGCTTGTCAGCTACTTCCTTGAGTTCTATAGCCTTCTGCTCTCACCAGTGTGCTTCATTAGCCTTAGTCATGTTTGTAGCGTATGTTTGATCTGATGGTACATGGCCTTCTTCATTGCTGATTTCTTCTTAAAGATGTAGGACTTGTGTGTGGCATACATGGTCTCCAGTAGCCAGTCCATCTCTCAGGGTCATTCTCTTTGAACCAATCTTGGTGTTTCTGCCTTACAAAGCCAAGAACCTTGGATGCTGTATTATATGTGACATCTCTGAACTTCTGCCAGGTTGCCTCATCTGTGGGGTTCTTTGGGACCTCAGCTAAAGCAATCTCCAGTGTCTGTTCCAACTTCGCTTGTTATCTGGGGTCTTTCATGGCAGCCACATTGATCTTCTTTAGGGATTTGAGATATCCTCTGGGATGCTTTGGTGAGAAGTGTAGCCAAATGATACTTCTCCAAAGCCAATGGTCTGACCAGCATTTGGCACCTCTCAAATAGCAGATGATGTACACATCTTTAATGTCTTCAGACGGTACAATTAAATAGTCCAGCATGTGCCACTGTTTTGACCTGGGATGCATCCATGTCATCTTATATTTGTTGGTCTGTTTGAAGACTGTGTTGGTAATAGTGACTAAACTTAGCATACTTGGAGAGATCTAGCTGGTCACCAAAGTTTGACCTTCCAATGCCATGATGGCCCAGCACCCTGCTGCACATGTCAGATTCAGCTCTCACAAGAACATTAAAGTCTAAGGACAATGAGTTTGTCCTGATGTGGCACCCCTCTGATTACTCTGCTGAGATCTTCCTAAAATGCCTCCTTGATCTCATCTTTATGAGTCATTGGATCACAGGTTTTAAAAACCAACAGTGTGGCCATAGCGGCATGGGCGGTGGCTTGGGCTAGTCACTCAAGTACAACTCCATCTGAAATCCCAGGTAGGTATCCGTGTGGCTAGCCTGACCCACTGCCCATGCTGCTGTGGCTACACTGCTATTTTAGCATGCTAGCTCTAGCATAGCTAGCATGTGTATGCCTGCCTATGCTGGAATTACACCTATCAGCTGTACACAGGACAGCCTTAGTGTCTGAATTTCTCTAAGAACATGGCCATGTTATTCTCTCAGTTCCCACTGATAGATTTTGGTTCCAGTATTCTCCTCCCATTATGGCCCTGATTCAGCAAAACACCTAGCATGTGCTTATATTGAATATGCTAATATCCTGACATTGGCTTAACAACCATGTGATTTTTTAAAAATAATCGTTTTGGGATTCTTTTTCATTGCCTTCTGTTTTTTGAGTCCTTAGGGTTCATGTTTTCAGGATTTTCTCCACAACCTCTGGTGCTAGCTGCATAACCCACAGGAATTACTAAAGCCCACTTTGAACAACTGGATCAATGAGCATAGTTAATGAGGCTCTATACATGCGCAAGGGTCCAAACTAGAAGATCCCTTCCCAGGAATGGGGCCTGAGGCTGTAACAACTCACAAGGGTGGCCGTAGGTTGGAGGATAGATGGCTATTGGCCAGGCCTATGGTTGGGGATAGTTTATTTTTAAATAATAGTAGAGTTTTGTTATTATTTATTAGTAGCATTGTAGCAGCAACAAGCAGCCCCAGTCAAGGATTAAGCCCCCATCACGCTAGTCACTGTACAAACACAAAACAGAAAGATGGTTCCTGCCGCAAAGAGCTTACAATATAAGTACAAGATGAGAGAACAGTGGACCCAGACAGACACATGGGAGATAACAGTCCAACAGTGGAACGGTACTGGTCAGCATGATGCAGTGGTCCCAGCACACCAGCTGCCAAACTGTTGTCGAGTTTTTTGTAGATATCACAGCAAAGAAGATTGGTAAACAGGGATTTGATGGAGTGTTGGAGAGGCTTCCTAGAGCTGATTGCTAAAGAGAGAGAGCATTATGGGTTCCTTACTCTTAACTACCTGTAAAATGTTCACTTTATAAATGTGGTTTTTTGCCTTGGAGAGCTTTAAAGTGCTAGTCAAAGGGAGTGTTATTTTCCCATGGATTTATAGAGGAACATCTGGACTTAAGAAATCCTTTCATCCTTGGCACATCATTTTAATACTTCCCTCTAATACTGGTTTTGTCTTCTTGCTGAGATTTATTAATTCCTCCGTAATTATCTTGTGTGTCTCCTAGGTGTATTCACTGCTCTGGTCGACATTTTCAAGGAGCTCTAGCCATTTGGAAAGATGATCATCAACATTTTCTGATTGTTATTTGCCATAATTCTTTCCTCGCCTCCTCTGCAATGACTGCCAAGACATTTCTTCATCTGGCTTTATATGCTCGGCAGGTGCATTTGAGCATCAACTCTCTGGCTTCCTTCTTTTCACCTTTTGGGGTTGATATTCTCTCTTTTTAATTTAAAACTGATCTTCAATTTGTACATTGCTCTGCACTGACCACAGAAGGACAGTCAATAAAGAGAAAATTCTGCTAGAGAAGAGCCCACCCACTTCTGCTTAGTACCATTGATGCATGCAAAGATATTGCCCTGAAGCTCCCACACACACTCCATTCCATGAAAATACCCACAAGAACAGCCACATAAATCCTGTGAAATCAGAGAGTTCCTGCAGCATTCTCCCCTCTGAGAGCAGGCATCTGCAAGGTTTGTGGAGGAGCAGAGATGGCAACTGTAAAACCCCAGGGGCATCCAAGGATCTGTGGCAAATTCCACAGATCCCAAAGCATCTGTGTGTTGTGTCTGCCCCTCAGTGTGACCAGTCAGCTTCCCCTACATGCTACAGCTGTCTCCTCAGGCATGCCATCTCTGCCTACCTCCTTCATGCCTGTGCACTCAAAGTCATGGCAGTGGAAGTTAATGCTACTTGGAGCTGTGTTATCTTTCACAAACATTTCCTCCTGCTGGCTGTGGAGGGCGGGGGATGTGCTATCTACAGCAGCCACATTCAGCAAAAGGCCCTCCAAACCCATAGAGTTCCAACAGTGCATGGGCAAGGACTTCAAAAGGATCTTGGTTAAGAAAGAGAGCATGTCATCACAAACTATCACTCCATTTTCTGCATATCTAGAAACCCAGTGTGTTGCACAACTGAGAAGAGTATCTGCACAGAGACTTTTATGTCTGCTAAGTGAGAGCAGAGCTCTTCTTCATTAATCTAATGATCACCTTAGCGTAGGTTTACACACTCAAGATTCATAGTATGATTTCCCTTCCTAAACAGCCTTATAAAATGACTTTTTCTCATTTACTCCAGTCAAACAGAAAGCATTCCACCAGGTTTACAGCATCAATAATGTCCTGTGTGTCAGGTATTTCTTGGCAAGTAATGACCAACTGGGTGAAGAGAAGCCTTCAGCTCTCAGCTCTTGCACTTGGTCATTAAATACCAGGAAACACCCTCCAGTCAGCCATTAGCACTTAATTAACTCTCAGCTTCTCAGTATGAAATTCCTGGCAGCTTTCCTAGAAAAAAAGGAACAAGTTATAGGCCTAATGACACAAGCAAGAAAAAAAAAATACACGGATATTGTTAGGCTAGAACTTTATTCAGCTCTTCAGCCAGTGACATTTACCCTGTTGTGTTGATGTCCTAGATAATTGACAGCACGGGTAACACCAGGACAGGCTGCAACGTACATGCCTATTTCCCAATTAAGTCATTCAGGAATTGTAGGTGCTCATCTGGACTCGACCCATCACCTGCAAACTGTACTGAAAAATAGAAAACCATTCCTAATCTTTATTAGAAAAAGGAGCCTTGTTCTGCTCCCAAGACATCAATGGCAAAACACCCACTGGCGTTGATGAAATCAGAATCAGGCCCTAATTGTTACCAAAAAACAATCCATATTCTCATAGCAGATTCAAAATAATTTTAAAATTGACAGCAATTATTTACTCTGCTGTTATCAGTAAACAACAGCATTAAGATAACAGTGCCTTGCATGGTGTCAAGTATCAGAGGGGTAGCCATGTTAGTCTGGATCTGTAAAAGCAGAAAAGAGTCCATCTGACGAAGTGGGCATTCACCCACGAAAGCTCATGCTCCTATATGTCTGTTACTCTATAAGGTGCCACAGGATTCTTTTCCGCTTTTATTAATATAACAGAACAAGAACATAAGAACAGCCATACCGGGTCAGACCAAAAGTCCATCTAGCCCAGTATCCTGTCTTCCAATAGCGGCCAATGCTAGGTGCTCAGAAGGAACGAACAAAACAGGTAATCATCAAGTGATCCATTCCCTCTTGCTCATTCCCAGCTTCTGGCAAACAGAGGCTAGGGACTCCATCCCTGCCCATCCTAGCTAATTGTCATTGATGGACCTATGCTCCACGAATTTATCTAGATCTTTTCTGAACCCTGTTATAGTCTTGGCCTTCACAACATCCTCTGGCAATATAGAGTTTGACACTACTCTCATTAATTTAATGCTGCAAGATCCAGCCTATAGTGTTCAATCCTGCAAACATTTAGGCCCCATTTCAGCAGTTTCCCTATTCAGCACAGCACTTAAACACACGCTTAACTCTAAGAATATTCTTACAGATCACTGACATCAATTTTGAAGTCAATGGGACTTAAGCATATGTTTAAATGGTCATCCCAAAATGACCATGCGCTTAAGTGACATCCCAAATAGACTTACGCATGTGAGTAAGTGCTTTTCTCAGGCAGGACCTTACTGATGCGAGTAGTCCAATTGATTTTGATGGGACAAAGCAATACACTTCATAGTAAGCTCCTGATTCAGCAAGGTACCAAAGCACTTATGTACGTTTAAGCACAAGGAGTCCTACAGACTTCAGTAGTATTCCTCACCTGTGTAAAGTTACACACATGCCTTATTACCTTGCTGAACAGAGGCCTAATTATTTCCAGGATCAGGTCCATAGTGGGGCTATTACAAGGATTTTAAGAGGAATCTGTTACAGTTAGCTTTAGAAATTGATGTTGGGGAATGAAAGGATTGAGCATTCAATTCATGTGTTTCTAAGGTCCAGATAAAAACTTAATTAAAAAAATTAATGTGAAAATATGGGGGAAATGTGCTTAAAATTGATTAAATATGCCCCCCCAAGCATTTTTAAGTGGGCTTATGTAAGCACTTGTGTTTTGCTTTTTAAATAACATGCTACATAAGATTTCCAAGATCAGATAATTAATTTCCCCAGAATGCCAAAGTATTTCCCCATAGTACTTTAGGCCTGGAAGAGAACATAAAATAAACCAGCAATCCAAATCAAACACAGGAAGTATTCAAAGTTCTCAAAACTGAGAGTGAGCATAATCACCAAGAAACGAATCCTCCCATTGTCTTCTCCCCCTAGAGTACAGATGCAAATGTGTGAGTAATTTTAGCAACATTCAGAAATGCTCCCAGATCTCTAGCTAGCCAGTCAAATCAATGTAAAATAGCCAGATCTTACAAACAAACTTCAGAAGGTAATTAAAAATGGAAGTGTCTTTTTTTTTTTTTTTTTTTTTTGTAATGTTTCTGGCAGTTTCTAGGCACCAGCTGCAGGCTATTTTAATTTAGCATTTTGACCTTTTTTGGCTTTATTCATTTTTCATTTACTTTTTTTTTTTTTTTTAATTAAGGCAGTGTAGAAATACCCACTTCAACAACTAAGTTTATAAATCAAACTTCAGCAGCCTCAGGTCCTGATTCAGGAAATCAATGAAGCATGTACTGAAATTTAAGTGTATGCCTTTTTCCTTAATTAGGGCCTAAACTTCTTACTTGTACCATGGCTACATTGTCAGAGCCTTCTACAGCAGAGCACACCAGCCACTTCAGATCCACTGCCAAACTCCTTAGGAAGAACAGAAGTAGTGGGTTGTAGCCCACGAAAGCTTATGCTCAAATAAATGTGCTAGTCTCTAAGGTGTCACAAGTACTCCTGTTCTTTTTGCAGATACAGACTAACATGGATGCTACTCAAACTCCTTAGGCTTTCTGTAGATGTGTTTCTTACAAGCTGATCTGCTGCTATCACCACTCTAAATATTTACATTTCTATATTAATCTGCACAGGAGAAAAGAGGGGAAAGAGCACAAACTGTAGGTGAGGGGAGTTTTACCTCCCACTCAGATACTGAGAGATGAATTCCAGACAACAACATTAATTATCCACAAAGAGCTTAATCCTACACTCCTTATATACCAAAAATCCCCGTTGACTTCTAGAGGAGTTTGGGGTAAGCAGTGATGAACCAACCCAGGATCAACCCATGCTGTGTTACTGTTTAATGTTATTGCATTTCATAGCAAACATGAACGATGGAAAAGAACCAGTTAAAAGCTTTGCAGAGGGTAAAGACTACACTCCTTCAAGGACTGGATCATGGAGTTACCACAAACCATGAGTATATAGTTGCACTGCCCAAGGAACAGGCCAAGGATCAAATTGTGACTCACAGGCACAGTTCAGTCCCTACATACCCCTTGTTCTAGTGGTGGGGGGAGAAAGTTGCACCAGCATTTTACCTAGCCTACCTCACTTCCTCCTCCGTGTCAGCTGCAGTGACCAGCATGTTTGGGGGGGCAGGGGGGTATGAGAGCCTAGGCTGCTTGTCCACCCACTCCTGTCCACTGCTTCACAGCTGCTTTCCCCTGCATTTAGAAAACAGCACTGTGGTTAACCCATGGTGAAAAGTAAGGAGCTGCCTTACACACAACCTTTTATTCTCCTGTGCAGAATTGAGCCCTAAATATCTTTAGACAATGGACTATCATCGAGGTGAGTTCGGTGTTCTGAGGACCCCTAGCAATGTAGATATAATGACCAAGTGACTGATAAATAGCTACAGTAGTAAAGTTAGATTCTGTTGTCGGTTACACCTGTGCGAACACACTGAAGTCAATGGTGGTGAAGATGACTGAGGGCAGTCATGGAAATGGCAACATCTAGTACTGTGAAGCTGTACGAAGTTCTGCTTTCACAGTATACTCTGCATGGGCAGAAAGTGAGCCAAGAATGATTTTAGCTCTGAATCCACTGGACTTTCTGCACCCCTTACTCTCCCCCAGTGGCAATGATGAAAAACTGCATCTAAAAATTGTTAGTTCATAGGCCTTCAAGTAGTATGAGTCATCAATTTTAAGGCCAGAATAGACCATAATAGTGTTGCCAACTCTCGCAATACATTCCCAGGTGCTGGAAATGTGATATACTGCATTCTGAAAGCAGAAATGTACAAAGACTTTAAGGTGGTCTGCAAAGTTAAGTAAGATGTTAGGACAATTCTAATTTGAAAAAGATTTATAACTATATTTATGCTTTAATTATGTATGATAGATAGAATATACACAGCAGTAGTAAATTAAAAATGAAATGAAACTATATTATTACATAACTTTTCAGATATATAGTCAACTATATGTTTATTATGGCCGGTACTAGAAATGTTCATAAATAATTTGAACTAAAAATGGGCATATTTTCAGAGCATTAAGGCGTATTATTGCATCCTCAATGCACAGCTCAGAAAGCTGGCTGTAGAAACCCTCGATAATTTTAAAGAGCAAATCTTGTGTTGCTCAGCAACCGCACACCCTGATATAAAGGATGCAGGCAACTGGAAGACTTAATATCAGGGAATAGTGATTGCACAGGGAAGAATAAAGAAAAACAAATACAATCCATTCGCACAAGGTCTATAAAATTAAAATAGGTTGAAAATACCAAACAAACACTAATATTAATCTTTGGATAGTAGAACTAAGTAAGAAGTTATTACTCAGAACCAATGAACCAGCATTGAAGTACATTAAATAGCATTGTTTGCAGCATTTAGATACAATAGGAAAAGAAGGAATTAGATTTTATTAAAGAGCTTGAAACATCTCCTGGAGCTAAACCCTGAAGTCCCTGGAGCAGTTTTACCTTGTCTTGATTTCAGTGGGAATTTGCCAGAGTGAGGTCTGAATAAAAGGTAAGAGCCTCATACTTCACTCTGCATGTGGAGAGGTCCTGTGCAATCAGGAGAGGGAAAGTTCCCTAGAGAGCCCTTGCTTTCACCTTTGGCCTTCCTCTGAGGTCCCAGGAAAGCAGCTACCTGTGGACGTGGTATGTTTTAGACCTGGTAGAACTAAAGGGTATCACTAAGGTGATAGCCAGCTGCTTTCCTCCAGGGTCATCCTCTTCCAGACCACAAAAGAAACCACACAAATGTATACAGCCTCAGATTGCTACGGAATCCCATTAGGCCAGGGGAAGTTCCTGGGCAACAGCATTCAGAGAAGTTTCTAGAAGCTCAGCTCCTGCTGGAACCATGATCTCCAGGGATCAGTGGGGCTGGGCAGTACAATGAAGGCAAGGAGCATCACAGAGGATGTCCCTTGCTTCCTGCAAAGCAGAACCCCAGACTTCTTCCACAGGGACACAAAATACACCCTAGCCTCAACCTGGCTGGAAGACTGAGTATGATAGGAGGGGAGAATGAGGTCCTAAATAAGGACTTCAGAACTTCACAAGGGTTTTATGACTGGAGGGGTGTTAATGGGCCATGTAATCTTGAATGATCCATTGAAATGTGTTAACTACCTATGCTAAACAAACTGTTCCACTTGTACTTAGCTGTACAAATCTGAATATGTGTCCCTACCGTGAAGAAGAGCTCTGTGTAGCTCGAAAGCGTGTCTCTTTCACCAACAGAAATTGGTCGAATAAAACATATTACCTCACTCACCTGGTCTTTCTAATATCTTGGGACCAACATTGCTACAATCATACTGCATACAATAATTCTAGATTGTAAGCTCTGCGGGGCAGAAACTGACTGTTTTCATTGTTTTTACAGCATCTCCCACAGCGGAGTCCTAAATTCCCTCTAAGCTGTGCGGCCATGCAGCTGTGCAACAGCCTATTAAGTGCCGCGCAGGCGCTCAGAGCTGTGGTGGGGAGAGATGCCTCTCCCCGAGCCCAACCTGCCGTAACCGGGGGAGAGGTGCCCCTTCCCTGACCCCAACCCAGCCTCAGCCTGGACCAGCTACAGCTGGAGGGAGAGTTGTCCATCCTCCGGCCCCAACCCAGCCCAGCCCTAGACCTGCCATGACCAGGGGAGAGGTGCCTCCTCCCACCAGCCCAGGTGTTGGTGTGAGGGGAGCGATCTGTGAGGAGTCCTCTCTCCCCGCTGTAGCCCCAAGGCAGCCTGTGCACCAAACCCCTCATTCCTAGCCCCACCCCAGAGCCCGCACCCCCAGCCGGACCCTTTGCTCCCCTGCACTCCAACCCTCTGTCCCAGCCCTGAGCCCCTCATCCTCAGCCCCACCCCAGAGCCCACACCCCCAACCACAGTTCTCAACCCCCCCGCCCCCAACCCTCTGCTCCAGCCCTCAGTCCCCTCCCACACTCCAAACCCCTCTGCCCCACCCTCACCACAACAATTTTGTTACATGCACCAATATGGAGGTGATGTAAAAGTGTACATATTGGTGCACATAACAAAATTCATTCCACACACGCGTGGGAAAAATTAGGAAACACTGGGAGAGTCACAAACTCAGCTGGGGACTCCAAGCAGTCCTACTACATAATTAAGTAGAAGAATTGGCACATACAGGCCCAGATGGTTGGCTGGTATAAATCAACATATCTCCATTGCTTCAATTTACACCAACTGAGCTCTGGAACACAGATCTGATCTACAAATTTTGTCACCTGCTCACCTTATCAGCTATGCAGATGGTATCAACTTTTACTTTACACCATTGACACCATATTTTACATATTGTACACCATTTTGTGAGATACCCAATGCAGATAGAAAAACTTTATGGCACCCGCTGCTCTTAAACTACTCATTTACTTTTCTGTTCTCCCCATTTATCTAAAGCAGTGTTTCCCAAACTTGGAATGCTGCTTGTTTAGGGAAAGCCCCTGGCAGGCCAGGCCGGTTTATTTGCCGTGTCTGCAGGTCTGGCCAATCGCGGCTCCCACTGGCCACAGTTCGTTGCTCCTGGCCAGTGGGGGCTCAGGAAGGGCCGCCAGCACAGCCCTTGGGCCATGCCACTTCCAGCAGCTCCCATTGGACTGGAACAGTGAACCCCAGCCAGTGGGAACTGCAATTGGCTGGACCTGCGGACGCGGCAGGTAAACCGCCCCGGCCTGCCGGGGCTTTCCCTACACAAGCAGCGTCCCAAGTTTGGGAAACACTAATCTAAAGGAATACTGTGTCCAGTTTCACTCAGATAAATGGGGCTGTATTGTATTTAGTTCTGACCTTTTCAAAGACTGTCAGTGAGTTCACATAAGCTGCATTTCTCTTTAGGACATATGGATCTGTCTTGTATTTCTAGGTTATAGAGATGGGCCAGGGTCACACCAGTGCAAATTATACCACCCTGTGCCTCCAGTGCCCACTGCACTCCCATTCCGGGGAAGATGGCATTTCCCCCAGCTCCTCACTTCAGGGGTGATAGGAGGGAGAGGCTGATTTTCTTTTGCCAGAGGCTCCACAGAAGCTCTGGTGGAAGAGGTTGCAAGAGGGATGGCTGGACTGGGCTTTGAGGCTGCACTGGAAGCACTTTCCACCTCCAGGAAGTCAGTGCAGAGCAGCGGTGAATCTGGTCCCAGTCTACCTTAGCTCTGCCCTCAGAGTGACTAGAAAATCATAACCTCAGACTAGTTTATGCATCCTTAACAAACAGCTTCATCTCAGTGAAAATTAAAATGTCTTACTGTGACTGATCCAATGCCTGCTTTCTTTACTGTCCGACACATCGAAAAAGGAAAACTAATTTACAAATTCCTGACTAGACAAACAGCAGAATGAATGCCATCATTCTCCACTTCTCGTTTGGGGTTTGATTGCGTTAGGTGCTGAATACACTCAACTCCCACTGAAGACAATGAGGGTTGAGGGTGCTTAGTCCCCTGCAGGAATGCCCAGCATCTCACAAGATCCAGACTAAAGTGAACAATCCTGCAAGGTGCTGAAAACTCAGTTGCAACCTTCACTATGGAGAGGTGACTGCCTCTCCATAATATTTCAGATTGCTCACCCTTGCCATCAGGAGCTTCTCCAAAAGATCTACATAGGCAGCTTAAGAAAAAGATGAAGAAGCCATGCATAAACTGAATAAAGCACAGTTCACATGACACTCTCATAAGCTCTGATCCTTCAAATACATAAGCCCATACTTAACTTTACTACTGTGAGCAGTGGGACTGTGAGCAGTGAATAAAATGGGTAAAATTCTAATGCTTATCAATTCTGACAAGAAAATGGACCAGAATGACAAAGATCAGCTGGAGTATCTATAGTGTAGATGATACAATGGCAACTGTGATAACTGGACTGACCTTTGAGAAAGTATATCCAGAACTTAGAGAAACACTCATAACTGAACTTAGAAACACACTTTCACACACATTTGTTGCACAGGATCCATTGTGACTGGTGTGGTGAAAGTGTTGTTTACTCCTCATAACATAAGAACTGGGGGTCACCAAATTAAATTAATAGGCATCAGATTTAAAAACAAACAAAAGGAAGTATTTTTTTCACATACTGCACAGTCAAACTGTGAAACTCCTTGCCAGAGGATGTTGTGAAGGCCAAGACCATAACAAGTTTCAAAAAGAGAACTAGACAAGTTCATGGAGGATAGGTCCATCAATGGCTATTAGCCAGGATGGGCAGGGATGATGTCCCTAGCCTCTGTTTGCCAGAAGCTGGGAATGGGTGACAGGAGATTGATCACTTGATTATCTGTTCTGTTCATTCCCTCTGGGGCACCTGGCACTGGCCACTATCAGAAGACAGGATACTGGGCTAGATGGACCTTTGGTCTGACTCAGTATGGCCTTTCTTATGTGTGCACTAGTACCAGAATTTACACATGCAAAATCCTCTTGCACTTAATTCACATACACACTGTACATGGGTTGTTGTGAGTGTAGAGTCTATCATTTGTGTACACAAATAGTGCAAAAATTACAGTTGTAAACACTGTATGTGCAAATCACTTACACAAAGTTGCATGTGCATAAAGAGGCCTTGGTTGAAGTCATTTTGATAATTTGACCTTAAACATGCTGGGCTAAATATTGCACTGACATTTCCCCATCCAACCCCAATGAAGTAAAAAGGACTGTATCGGTGGAATGGACAGAACATGCTAGCTACCCTGATTCTTCGGCTCGCCAATGTACAATGCCTATTCCTAGGAAATGCATTTCATTGTGTATGTAGCTTACTCGAACACTGGTAGTTTGGCTGTTCCTCAAGGATTGAACAGAATGTTCCTCACCAAACATGACTTGGAAAGATAGAAACACTTAGTCCTTACATAGCCTTTCACCAGTTATATAAGCACAACTGTCTCGTGTCATTATTGTAGGCTTATATGATGGTGCCATAATGTTGGTTTCAATATCCTCAGAAAGGACGCTTCTTCCAATATCCAGTTGTTCCTGATCAAGGCAGGATTTTGAAGTTGCAGGGCCCAGTCCTGCTCTTAGGATTGGAAAGATTCTGCCAATGAAAATGGGGTTCCATGGGAGTCACTGAGGGCAGAATTTGGCCCAAAGCATGAAGGATTTTTTTAAAAGACAATCCTGGTACACTGCCAGCTCTAATGATTTTATCATGATTTTTGTGGTATTCAGTATTTTCAATGGGGTCACCACTGAGGATAGCATTCAGCTCCTTATAGAAGCGGCAGGTCTTAGGTGCAGCACCAGAGTGATGGTTTGCCTCCCATGCCATATGGTACACCTGCATCAGCTCCTTTATCTTCACTCTGCATTGCTGCATGTCCCGATCATAGTCCTCTTCGCACAAGCCTCGAGTAATTTGCTCATGTGTGTCCCAATTCCTATGGGTCACTCGCAGCTGCAACTGAACAAACTCCTCTCTCCATATACTGATCAGATCTAACAACTCAGCACTGGTACAAGCATGAGCGCGTTTGGTGCAATAGACAACCATGCTCACCTGGGAAGCCCCCTGGGAAACTCATCTGGGAAGCCAGCAAGCAGGACATGAGATTTAAAATTCCCGGGGTTGCAAGGCGGAGGGGTGGGTTGGCTGCAGGGCAATGGAGTTCAAACTGCTGAGCACAGCGGCAGCATGGGGAATTGTGGGACACTTTCTGGAGGCCAATAAAATTGAGAAAAAAAAAAAGCTGTGGTGTCCACACTGTCTGTTTGTTGACAATAAAGGGAGAGGAAAAAAGACTACTCTCTCACAGGGGTGGAAGTTTTTTTGTCGCCAAAACTTTTTTTTTCCCCTGGAAAAAAGTCACATTGCAGTGTGTACGCTATCTCTGTTTTGTTGCCAAAAGGCAGTTTTTGGCAACAAAACGTGACAGTGTAGACAAGCCCTTAGCTAAAAAAACAGGTTTGGGCCCGCTTGAGGTCACTACTGGTTCAAGACACACGATTCTCTTTTATTGTTCAAACTAGCTAGAACCATTTCTAATAATTAGGGCCTTTTTTCCAAAGGCTTTTCTTCCTTTCAGTTACCCTTCAAGTCCACTTTTTCCAATTAAACCACATTCCATGCTCAGTATTTCCAATTAAGCATATGATCTTTCAAGGTATACCTACGTTGGTCAGAGGTATAAAAAGAATACACACAAAGACACAATAGTTATGCTGACAAAACCCCCAGTGTAGCAGCTATGTCGACAGAAGAGTGCTCCTGTCAACATAGCCAATGCCAAGATAGTGTTTCTACATCAGCAGAAAAACCTCCTTCTGTTGGTGTACTCTGCATCTGCACTGCAGTTGCCAAAGACAGCAGCACACTCCTAAATGTGGTGGATGCAGATGGCAGTCTGTTTACTTGAATCCTCAGCTGCCTGTTTAAAGCGGCTTAAATCTCCTCAGCAAGACTAGAGCAGTGCAAAGGATTGAACCCTCAGTCACATATATCAGGGATGACTTATCATCCTTTCCCAAATGCTCAGCTACCATTCTTGTGACAGGAATAGCACGGATGTGGAAGAAGAGCATCTGAGTATTTTAGGACTCAAAAGTATTGGAAAAGAGGAAAGCTGTACAATACTATAAACGATGACTGGAAATATGTCTTTTTTGCAGTACAGCTCTCCTTTCTTTCCTTTTCTTGGGCCTGACTTTAGGTGTGGTCGATTTATTTAGTGGAAATGTATTAAAAAGAACATCTACTCTGCAATTTCATGTTGTGCTTCTCAGTTTGTGTGCTTTTGGGAAAGCAACTGTGTGGTTCCTTTATGACCGTATTTTTTGGACCTGTATTTCACCAGATTCAGAAAAACAATGAAAACAGATACATGTGAATTTTTCCACAGATGCTACATTTTAATTTCAACATTTCAGAATCCAGCTCTGGTTTTCTGAAAAGAAACAGTTTTCTTTGTGACAGAGAGGGAAAAAGAGAGAAGGACCTTCCCTGAAAATGTGGAAAGGAATTGGTAACAGATTACATAAGCCACAAGGCAAATAGCCTAAACCTACTCTGTACCAATACTTTTTCTAGAAAGTCCTTGTACAATCCTCAATTTCTTTGCAAACATTCAACCAATTACTTGGAAATGTGTTCAGGGCTGAGGATTTTTAATAAAAAGCACCCAAATTATACAGTGACGAACACTCTAGAAATGTATATAATGCAAACCGGAAAATAAACTCCCACTGCTTTTAAACATAGGCTATGAAGGTAGAATATATTCTTTCCTTTCAAAGGAATAAATGGAAGTATAAATCTGTAAGTGCTCCATAACTAACCCATTAGTATTAGGCGGTAAATCCATCCCTGTTGTAAACCAGGGAATGATCAGAAAGAAATCTGGGGGACAGACATAGCCATAATTCCTTGACCGGAAAGGAAAGGAAAGGAGTGCAGAGCCCTGATAAATACTGGGTGTCCTGCTGTTTAAAGTACCTATTTTAAGGATTTTTAAATTACAAGTATTCTCATATTTTCAATATCTTTAAAGAAAAATCCACCCTTCAAGCCTGCTTTTACAACCCATGCTCCTGCTGAATAACCTATAGAAAATGATGTCTAGGGAGCCTTTGAAGTCACAGGGCCTGCTTTGCCACTGCATCCCTCCAGTTTTACATCAGTATAACGCCATTGAAACAAGTGGGTAATTAGGTCTAGAATTTGACTATGCCCTTGTAATGCTGAATTAAGACTAACAGAGTTTTGCCATTCATTCACACTTCAGCTAGGTAGTGGGTTACCACACCAGAAGATCTGAGACTCACTGTAGTCAGGTACCATGAAATTCAGGTTACCATGGAGTATTTCACTGCGTACTGAGACAGGCAGATCTTTCTCAAAAGCCCATCTCTATCAGTCATAACACAATTCAGTGAGATTTTACAAGATACACTTGGCCAAAAAGAATCCTGCAAAAACATCAGATGACAGTATAAAAGAGTAAATTGCATTCTTCAGACCATTCAGCAGTGACTTGGGTATGTTGTACTTCAATTCTGAACGTGTTCTATATAGTAATTTCTTTCTGAGAGATTCGTGTATGATGAAAAAGGAGCCTGCTGCCCTTTTCAGTTTATAATGTCACCAGAAATTGAGTCTGTTTAACAGATGGGGAATTCATCATTTCAGACTTACTCTTGTATTAAAAAGTCACCTTTTTGATAATTGATCCCATCATGTATTATAGATGCTGCAAAGTCACATAACGTTAGGGTTTCTTTAATTGCCAAGACAGCCAAATCCCCCTTACATTATAATAAAAGAAACAAAACAAACCAAAAAAAAAACCCCTCAAAACCAGAACTTGTATAATCAGTTTTACTGTGGCATGATGCACTACACTAAGATTTAGTTGCAATTCAAAGCCCAGATTCTCAACTGATCAACATAGCTCCATTTGGTCCAAACCATCATAGCTCACAAAGGTTCAGACAAAGATTCTAGTTTTGGCTCACATCTTATAATTCCCACTACAGTTTCAAAGATCACTTACATTTCATAATACAGATACCTAAGAAATATTTCCATCTTCTTCCTATTACTTAGATGTTGTTCACTTTTAGTCTGAGAAATGATGTAATCTGGATAATTGGGCAGAGGAAGCCAGAATCTTCAGTATTATAGTTCTGGCTCTGCCAATGTCTCAGTTTCCCTACCTGTGAAATGGGATATGACACCCACCTTCTTTACAGGAATATTGTAAGGGGGTAATTATTCACAGGACACTCAAGATCTCCACTCCTTTCAGAAAACAGGTACGCATTTTAGAAGCTTGATTTAGCAGAGCTGCTCTCTCAAGCCAGTGAAGTCTGCTGGTTGCCTGATTTCTGGGCCCCTTCAAGAGCTTCAGGAATGGCCTCTGTGGTCTGTTGAAGCCCTTGGGTCCCATCTTAGCCTGCCACCAATGCTGCTGGAACCGCAGCAGCTTCACATATTTCTATTATCTTTAGCTGATGCAAATCCAGCTTTAGCACTAACTAAGGCAGTGGGTCTCAAACTTTTTTACTGGTGACCCCTTTCTCACAGCAAGCCTCTGCGTGCAACCCCCCTTATAAATTAAACATACTTTTTTATATATTTAACACCATTATAAATGCTGGAGGCAAGCAAGGTTGGGGTGGAGGTTGACAGCTCGCAACCCCCCATGTAATAACCTTGTGACCCCCTGAAGGGTCCCAACCCCCAGTTTGAGAACTCCTGAACTAAATGGTTCTCTCTCTACAACACTTCCTGCTGCCTACAGTAACACAATGAGACCCCCGTACAAGGAAGGAGTTAGGTTTCTATGTGGGCTGTAATCTGGTCTCTTTGGACTAGCTAGTGTTTTAAAGGTTAAAGACAGAGAAGTGACTTAAAACAATCCATTAATTATGGTATGTATTTCCAATTATGATAGCAATTGTTCCCCTAGGTTCTTTAAAAATAATGTGGACCTACATTAATGTTCTTACAATTGCAAATATTGCAATAATATACAACAGGGTCAGGACTAAACTAACGATGTTCCTAATCAATTTCACTTGTCAATAATTTACAATATAGGAATTGAGAGAGACAAGGTAGGTGAGGTAATATCCTTTATTGGACTAACTTGTGTTGGTGGAAGGTACAAACTTTCAAGCTTTACAGAGCTCTTCTTCAGCTGAGTAAAAAGCTCTGTAAAGCTCAGAAAGCTTGTACCTTCCACCAACAGAAGTTGGTCTAATAAAACGTATTACCTCACCTACCTTACATTTCTCATATCCTGAGAGCAACACCACTACAACATTGAAAACAATATAGGAATTCTCTGAAACTTAATAATTTCTTTAGATCAAGAAAAAAGCTTGATATAACAGGCAGCATTTACCTAGCTGCGTGGGCCAAGACCACTTATACTCAATTTCCAACAGCAAACCCGTTCCTTTTTCATATTTTATTGCTTTTTAAATTACATTTATGCCTGATCCTTCCATAATAATCATGCTGATTCCCCCAGCTCAGTGAAATAAACATTAATTCACAAGCTAAGCAAAAGAAATTAAAAGCGCAAATCCCTAAACTGAGCAGAGAAAACACAATGAAATTAAGTGTAGGTCTATTCCCAGGCACTTTCAAATTTCCATATTTGCATAATAGTGATTAGTCTAAAAGAATAGAAAAAGAAAATTGCTCTAATTTTTTAAACTTTCCTAAAGAACAAGAGAGGCAAGTTTTTAAAAGTACTTACAAACTTGTGGACCCCTGTAGTCATTTTCATAGCAATCCCCAAGATTCTTGCCAATCTTTGTCAGCCCAGGTAAATGAGAATTCTGCCTCCTTGACTTTCACCTCTTTAAACAGTTCATTTATCCATCCATTTATCCATTCTTTTTCTGCTGCCTCTTCCTTTCCCAGAACAAGGACAATCAAAAATATTAAGGGCCTGATCCAGTTTTAAACCAGTGTAGCTCCATTGAAATCAATGAGCCAAATGCTCAGCTGGTGTAAATCAGTGTAGCTCCACTGAAATAAATGGGCCAGATGCTCAGTTGGTGTAAATCAGTGTAACGCCATTGAAAGCAATGAGCCAGATCCCTAGCAAGTATAAATTGGCAAGGTCTATTAAAATTAATGGAGCTACTTTGATAATAACAGCTGTGGAATTGGCCCTGTGTTTCTGCATTATACGCCTACCAAATGAAATAGGAGATAAAAACAGATACATCAATGGGAAAGGGCTGAGGAGTAGACAGGGCAGCATTGTTTTCAGTGAGGCAGTCTGGAGTCAGTGGTATGGTTTGAAATAGGGGATCAGCTGATTTTGGATCTTACCTTACTCTAAATTTAGGGGGTATTCTGGTCCTTGGGATTTTGGTTTAGGCCCATCTCTAACATGCAAGCAGGATCAAACTGGTGACTAATACTCAGTGTTTGGATGTACACACCAGTCAGGGCCCTAACTAGCTCCTTATAGTTCATGGGAGGAGCCGGTGCAGGTCCTATTTGAAATCAGTTGCAGGACTCCTAACAGACCAGCATCAAGTGCACATCTGTGCACAGACAAGAGAGTTTCATAGCTCACGATCCTGGGGACAGAATGGGAACCCGAGCCCCAGAACCCTCCACAAAAGCTCAGCCCAGATACAGTAGTAATGTGTTTGGATACAGTCTAGTACTGTGTGTATATGGCCCCGCTCAGCCTGTCACCTCACCTGCCCAAGCCCTCCTCTGTCTCACTCAAACTTCCTCATCTTTCTGTAGTCTACCTCCCTTGACCAACCAGAACTTGATCTCTTCCCTTCACTCACATACAAAGGCCAGCAGCCTCCTCTGACACTTTCTGCTGGGGAAGAAGGAAGACAGTAACTGTTTCTCTCCTCACCAAAATTACAGCTCCCTACTCCAATTTCAGCATGCGGATTGTGTGGCTTTTGCAGTGATTTCTGCTCTGGATTCAATCTGCCTGGGATAGTAGTTATATTATCACGTTATGAGATTCATCCCTTCCTTTCCTTTACCTTTTACTTTATCTGGCTTACGGTGGCATTTTCAACCCCAGGGAGACAATTACAGTGTCTGGGATCCCCATCCAAAATCCTGTATTTCCTCTGCAATTATCGTTTATTTTGTCATTTCTCTTGAAACAAGTCCAAGTTTTATAGGTTGACAGCTTACCAATTAGTAAATCAATGTCACCCTTCTTCTCAAATGAGTTACTTATGAAAATGTCTATTCGTACAAAAATCATGCGGTATTTGAATCCCGGTTCCAGAAGAACAAGGAGGTTTATATATACACATTACTGTAATAATGTCAAAGTTCAATCATACCCAGCACTTATTAGATTTTGTTTTATTCTGTGCCTTGAATTATTCATTGACTATCTATAATTTCCCAAAGAATAATTTCATAAAGTGCTGCAGCAATAAAACTCACCATATACAGCACACCAATGTGGGATTGTATTTATGATGCACTCACGGAAAGATCAGACTGTTACATTAATCATGTAAAAGTATTGAAAAAATTATATTTAATCATTGAAAACAAAACCTGCTTAAAGCTTTAAAACCTGCATGAAACCAAGAATTAAATTCCATACATTTCCTGCAACAATATACATAATTATGCAATCCTTCCAGCTTTGTCTGAGGTTTACTGAGCTCTCATCTCATTTTCTCTGAACTGTGATTTGTATTTAGTCTTTTTGATTTAGTAAATTTTGCTTAGAAGTTCCCATGTTTAAAAAAGTGCTGTGGGAATAGTATAGATATATTGGGCCATATCCTTGGATCTGGCCAAGTTGTGCTGTGAGATATGTCCTCTTGCAGCCTACTTGCAATCCTGGGGACAACAGGAAGCCAGTCCAACCCTGGTGCAGCTTAGAGAAGCCTAAGTGCTGCTCTAAGTTACACTGGCTAGAACAGCCCTCTAGGGGCAGCTCTGCTGGCCTATGAACATGGGAGCACAATATAGTCTGTCCATGTCCCCTTTACACCATGCAAGGATTCCCATCTGCTGTCCACTGAGCAGCTTGAAGCAGCTAGATGGAGGGAACAAAAATCTGGCCCTCAGGAATTTATCAGCAAAAATGTAATGACACTGCTCAGCATAGCAACAAAGACAGCAGAATTATTAGTAAGATTCCAGGTGCTTCCAGGCATGAGCTGTGTCTTGGTATGGGCTTTGTAAAAATCCATGTACAAATCTCTGGTGTTATATAGTAATAATTTAACCACAAAATCAAGAATAATTTATCTGCAGTTTTCAAAGTAGATAACCAGTATAAAAAGGGCAGTGTCAATAATGTAACCCAGACTGGTTAATAGCCAAAAACACATAAATTGTGGCAAAGAAGTACCCTTTATTATGTGTAAATTAGGCCTCTTTAGATACTTCCTATCCCTGCCCAGACCATGGGTTTGGTGTGTCCTTTTCAGTCGTTAAAATTAATAATAAAATCAATCACTTTTCATAAGGGAATGATAATCTAACTCCACAGTCACTGAGCAGGCCAGTTGCCAACCAGTGTCCCAGAAAGCTATCTGGATTCTGGACATAGAAAAGTAATGCCTTTTATTATTATTATTATTTCTATTCCACCCTAAACCAGATGGAGACAGCATCAGACTGAAAACTTTGCAATCACTGATACCTTCTGATTGCCATGCGTCTGTCATTCCAGTCCCCTGAAGACAGAAGGATTTTGTCTGTTTGATCCCTTAGTTCTAGCTCTACTTAAGCATTCCCTTAATCCATCTGCCACCTAGAACTGACTCCCCATCCCCTTCTAACTCTAAGTATTGACCCTGCTCTCCCATCATCCACCTTCAACATAATTGCACTCTCCAAATTCACTCTCTTCCCTTTAAACCCCAGTGACCAGAGAATAAATCTTTCCATGTCTTTAGCCTCTGTCCAACCACTGAGTTTCCCTTTCCATGACTCCTGCGCACCACCAGAAATTGAATTTTTCCCATTCTCCACTTGATCTTGATCAGTCTGGTGGTTAAGGTCTCCCAGTTTTTGCTGTACTATGTGAAATGCAGAGTCAAGTCTGAACACATGTCCCTGTTCCCTGATATGGTCTAAAAGCAGGAGACCTGCCCAATTCTTTAGGGTGGTCAAATACACAGTGAGCCAAATCCATTGTTGCATGTCTCAGATGTTTGAAGAGCTAAACTCTCTGTAGGTAATACACCTATCCTGCTCCAGGAAAGATCAGATGGGAACTATATGAGGGCAGGAGTGCAAACAGTCAGAATTTCCTGCTATTGGAGTTTCGCCTTTGTTAGAACTGTAGGACCAGCCCATAATGTCAACCCATGAAAGTCCAGGGTATGCAAACACTTATATTATTTTTTTTTAAATTAAAAAAATCATCTGTCTAGAAAATGATTAAATATCTTTATGCAATTTAACAAGCATGGATGTATATATCTTTTATAACGAAAGCTTTTTAGAGAAGTATGTTATCCCTATAAAAGAAGCAGAGAATAAAGGTTTAGTGTGATCTGTGTATGCTAAGCTCTAAGATGCAGTATCTTTGAAAATTAATAACTTGTTTGAAATAATTCAACCTCCTATACATGATCCATCCTGTAGTGTTTCAGCAGATTTTGATTCTCTTTGTTCAGAAACTTTTTAGCTAATCATTTTCATCTCTTTGTGTCCATAAATCTTGCATCTCTAGGGCAATGACTTTTACTCAGAAAATGTTAAGCAGAAATAAAACTGCATGGAACAGTCAAAGCATTAGAATTTCAATAAGAATTTAGCAATATATTGATCGACTTCAGCCCCTTTCTGACTTTTCATTATGTCATTTTAACCTTCTGTGTTCAATAAGATAAAAGGCTAAAACAGTATATGATTTTGTTTGGGGAGGAGTGGCTCTCTATCTGTGTCTGTGCACACACTTATGGGCTTTAGACAACCCAATAAAAATGAATTTTGAACTCCATCCTTGCCAGCAGCAAACTAAAAAACTATGTTTTCATAGTTGTATAGAAAATGGTCAGGAATATACTGTTGCAGTGAAGGGCATAGGCAGTTACTGAGTATTAGTGCAATGATAGTTTTATGCAAGTTCTTTTGAATTTCTGTACTTTAGCCCTGAAAATGCGTAAATGCACTGGGGGAAAAACAAAGCCTACGATGGAAAGGTGTATGTTTAGCACACTGGCGTGTTTATTACATTACCAGTGCAGCTGGAAATATCTGGACTTATCCATACTCTAACTAGTCTTTGTTTCCTAGTACAGTACTCTATGCCGTACAGAAAACAGTGACTATGATTCCTCCCCCTTCCACATATTGCAGGCATTCCTAGCTACTCAGCCATGGAGGCTGAGACCTGTTCTAAGCCAGCACCTTCCCTCAGCAAATAGCATGGGATGCTAGTTTAGGCAGTACATGGAAACTAGAGCTAATTGTAAAGGGTCAAAATTATTTTGTGATGGACATTTTGAAAAATTTTGGCTTTAGAATTTTGTGCAAAAATATTTTTAAATGGTTTGATAACTTTTAGGTTTCAATAAATATTTTTACTGGGAAATTTTCAGGGGTTTTGGTCCAATAAAAGGAAAATTTCAGCCAAAAGGAAAATTTTCCATACATTTTTTTCAATTTTCCATTTTTTTAACAAAAAGAATGTTCAAATGCATGGAAAATGCAGACAAGAACAAAATCAACTTGGAACGTACAGAACAGTCCCAATACAGAGCAATCTCTTGGCCTACATTTATAACCTGCTTATGCTGAGGAACCAGAAATTATTGCTAACAGTATGGTGGGCAGATATGAAAATAGGGTCCCTGCCCCAGTGCATATCCTGCAAGTTGGTGAGCACCCTCAGTTCCCTTTTACTTCAGTAGGTGTTGAGGCTGCTCAGTGCCTTGAATGATAGGGCTCCAAGGGTATGTCTACTCTGCAATAAAACATTCTCAGCTGGCCCATATCAGCTGAGTCAGGCTTGTAGAGCTTGGGCTGCCGGGCTATAAAATTACAGTGTAGACATCTGGGCCCAGGCAGTCCTGGAGCCAGACAGTGGTGTTTTTGTTGCAATGTGGACATATCTTGAGAGATTGAGTCTTTGAGATGTTTGCTGATTTTATCTCCCCATTGAAGTCTTCTGGCCACACAAGGCTCATGCCCAAAATGTCTAGCACACTGAAGAAACTTTGTTCTGCTGCTCTTTTGGAGTTATATCATCCCCATTAAGTATTTCCTCCCTATCTAAATTTCCCCTGTTGTTTCACTTGTATGCAACTTCCTACCTTTCCTACCTTAAACTATTGTGCAGTGTGGCTGTGTGCTGTCAGACAGTTGCCATGTTCCACCCCAAAGACAGCATCACATAAGTAGTGTAGGCACCTCTTATCCATCCGGGTGTTGGGAGGTCTAGTTAATGCTTGTAATACACTCAGTTAAAGATGTATATTTGGATTATATGTACACTACAAGGTGCCACAGAAGTGCTATGTATTTCTGATTGACAAGAAACCAAATCTGTTTTTGTGTTTTGCAGTAAGACTTGGTGTTAGGTAAGTTAAAGTCAAATATGACATCTGGCTTCTCTCGCTACATCTTAAAATTTAACCATCTTGACTGTATTACAATTTCCAGTGTTTAAAGATCAGTCAAGTCATTTTTTAATCTTTGTTATTTCCTCTGTGTTTAAAATGCTATCCTGGCAGTTTGAAAATATTTATTTCTGCAGAAGCTGTCTTTTCACATTTAGCAAATATTGACATCTTATCCCTTTGTTTTGAATAGAGCTAAAATTAACTTAGTGTAGCTCTTATGTCCAACATCAAGAACAACTTCAGTTTAGTCAACTATCTACCTAAGTTTTAGGTATTTATTTAGAAAGTATCTGTCACCTGGAAGTCTAAACACTGGAGTAGATGGTACCTTGGTTGGAAATGACAAAGTACCTTTTTCTGGGTACCATCTTTGACAACTAAAATCTGCACCACTATTATAATATTTGTTGTTGCCAGTCAACTACTGTTGCAGAACCAGCAGAGAGAGCACTTAACGTTGGATTTTCTTAGATTTATAAAAACCAATTCTCTGAGTTTGTTCTCATTTCTGAGCAGCCAAATGGGTCTGAAAATTACTCAGCTTGATTCGCCACCAATTTATCATTCGGAATGGATTAAAAAACAAAAACAGGCACCTTGATGTTTAGAACCCAAAGGATTTTCTCCATTATATTATAACAAATAAGGCCAATGAAATAGACTGCGGTTAAAATTTTCAAAAATGCCTCAGTGATTTATAAGCTTATGTCTCATTATAAGCCCAGGGTTCAAACTCAGGCTCATAACTAACCTCTCTTCTATCTACACACAAATCACACTAATACCAGGCTCAGACCCAGGGACCCTCAGGGGTGCAGGGTCTGAGCCTGAGTCAAGCAGGGACCCAAGTCCAAGCCCTATTGCTTTGCAGGGTAGACGCAGCCCCACTGGACTCGTTCGCTAGGAGTCTGCCAAAAGTATTCCACAATCCCAAAGGCCAACCTTCTTTGTCCTCTGAACAGTCAAGCTTGATGCACAATCAACTTTTCCTACACTGCACCAAGAAGAAAAGGCTAGAGCAGCCAGATTGTGGGAGGGTGTTAGGAAGTCTAGGAGATGGGTGCTTGGACCTGAGCCCGCATACTGACACACAGACACTAGAGCCCAATGTTGGGACCCAAGGTTCAACTATTCCTAACCTGGGTTACAAATGCATGTAGACACTGAAGCCCTAGATTAACAAACGTAGGTTGCTAACTCAGGTTCTACTAATCCTGGGTTTATGCTGCAGTGTAGACACACCCTGAGGTGCTGTAGACAATTTTATCCCAGATCTACTTAAATATCAGCAAACTAGACACAGCTTTTTAAAATAACATTTTTGAAACTATGCACTGAAAACCACCAGACTTTTGCCTGTAGGCTATAAATGTTTCTGAAATTTTATTTTATTTATTTTATTCTGGACGCTTATAAAAATCTATCTAACCAAAAAGAAATAAATAAAAATCACTCCCAATGAGAGATGCACTCTGAGCTCCAATCTTTGGATCTCTGTCCACATCCTAGCTCCCCCAAAGTTCTGAGGATGTTCTGATCCAGAGCTTTAATTTAGGCCCACTTCTTCTTCTAACCACCTAATGGACTGCAATAGAAACACACATACAGAAGCATGCTTTCCGTGGCTTCTCTAAAGCTGTAAGATGTGCAACATGATAGTGGATTGCTTACTTACTAATGAAGATTTTTCTAGAAGAAGAGAGATCATATGAGCTGTTGGTTTAAGACTCATTTAATTCAGTGCAAGTTGTTGTACTTAAGTTCTGCTCCTGTTCATTCCTAGAGGGTTACTCTGATTTGAATATTAAAATATCTTATTGCCAGTTCTGCTTTGGAACAAAACTAAACACAAGACAGAATATTAGTGGGGTGGATAAGCCCCATGCTGAAGAGATAGGAGTGAAGGAATGACTCTGGGCCCAGCCTGCTGGGCATTTTCCAGTTGGAAGAAGGACCTAAAAGGAAATCAGTGTGATGGTTGCACTTCATGTCTCTTGCAGGAGCAGGGCCTAAGCCATGGAGATGAAAGTTGGGTATCATCCCTCATCACAGAAGCACTATTGCTCTGCCACAAAACACAGGAATTGCCATACTATGTCACAGCTGTGGCACGTCTAATCCAGTATCTGGTCTCTGACAGTGGTTAGCACCAGATGTTTAAGATAAAAGGTTCAAGAAGCCCTGCAGCAGGCACTTACAGGATAACCAACCCCAGGGAAAGTTTCTTCCTAACTCCTGTTAGTTAGAGGCTGGTTTATGCCCTGGAGCATCAAGGTGTTATCCCTTTCAAGTATAGGCTTTCTGGGAAGGACCTTAGGAATATTAAAGAAAAATCTTCTTAGATAGATTGTGAAGAGTGATTATTCAGGGCACTCTACAGTATTTGTTATTTCCTTATCATCTGTGTTTTTCATCACTTCAGCGTAGTACTACTCTGCTAGGGAAAAAAATGTATTCTGTTAGTTCAGATTCCCCAAAGTAAGTGATGCTTAATAGATTTTGGGCCCTAATTACTTTTTCACTTGTTTAATTCACCCATTAAACTATATACATTGTATCTTTAAAGCTTCCTTTTCTCTTTGATACTGGTCCTCGTTTCACTTAACCAGACTGCTTTTTGCTATCAGCTCGGATTCTCATATTTATGTACTTTGCATATAAATTATTCAGATCAAAGTGTATTGCACACTACTTAACCCTGCCTCTATTCATTTCCTAATTCAGCTCCCACACAGTTGGGGGAGGGGAATCTTTTTTATAAAGTGCTGGTTTGTTTACGAAGAGCAGTTTTAGTAGAGATAGTTCCAAAGTCTTCTCTGTTACAGACATGTAACTGCACTAATGGCAGTGGGATTTACATAGGTATAAGTAAAGATAGAATTTGGCCCCCACTCTACAGACACTGAGCAGCAGGACTGAGGGTAAAGTTGGGTAAGCATCCTCTGAGTGTTAGGTAAACTAAGGGCTACGACAAAAGTTGGAGCCAGAGTTGACTCAGTGATATCTAATAGGCTTCTTACAACCAATGTCCCCTCATTTCAGGATGGGTATAGCTCCAAGCTCAACTCAAAATGCAGTGAGAGACTGTTAAGTGCTAAGGGCCAGAGGTACAAAAGTATTTAGGCAACTGAAAATGCATACCTTTGTAAATCTGGCCCCAAATCCTTCTCTTGGTTCAGCATAGCCCTGCTCCCCCTTTGCACTAGTTAGGCTGGTACAAAAGGGCCAGGTGTTGGGCATAACCCCACACCAGGGAATCCCCTCATTTCAGAGAACATCTACACTAAAGGCAGAACCAGCACCGCCAGTTCTTCGCCACTTCCACAGGGGCCTACAGATTATAGGTTGGCTGGAGAAAGGATGAATCAGGGACATAGCTGAGGTATTTGAACAAACACACATACACCACTACCAATAATTCTCGCCCCTGCATGGAACCATAGGAGGAATGCAATTTAAGGGCAGGCCCACGGTTGCCAGCTACTCCCTCCTGACCCTACATGAGCAATGGCAGCAGCACAGAAATTGATCTAGCTCATAGTCCCTCCTGTAAGATTAATTTGCTCCAGCTGAGCCCAACCCATATTGTTTTTATGACTGAATTCTACAACATTCCTGAATATGTGGACTCAGACCCCTCAGCTGTCCTGTGAGGCAGGGAAACACTGTTAAAACACTGCCTGTCAGTTCCTGATGGGGTCTTTGTATCCTGGTAGTTTGGTCATCATTAGTACCAAGGTCATAAAAGTTCTGCAAAAAATGTGGAGACTGAAGCTTGCACAAAATCTCAACTGTTCTTGAGTCACCACAAGAAATCAACCAGTTACCATGTTGAACTAAATTTGTGAACAACCACCACCACTATTGAGTCAAAAGCCTGGACAGGGAGAACACTTTGTCTTTGAAGATGCCAAAAATGAAATGCAATCATCATCAGAAGTTTCTATTTCTACATATTTACGTCATTTACTTTAATTAACGAAGTGGTTGTGAAGGAGTATGCATTCCAGCTCTGATGGCTGGAATCAAGAATATTTTATGGAGCTCACCCTTGCTGGTAATATAATAATCAAAATGTGTCACAGACAGTGAAATTAGTCCTTCCCCATCTGGGGACTCCAAGCTGTTCGTCTGGGCTGGGAAGGGACATGACTTGTTCTTCCCCTGCACAGTGGAGAGATCAGACCCACCTCCAGAGGCAGCACAGAAGTGAGGGCTGTACACTCTGACCTCTGTGCTGCAGCAGTCCTGGAACTTCCACCCCACAGTTTCTTAGGGGCTTGGGGCGCCGAGGCCCAGGGTTTCAGCCCTCCACAGCTTCTGCCAGGGCCCAGGGTGCCCAGGGTAGGGGCTTCAGCCTCCCCCCACCTCCTGCCAGGACTCAGGATGCTCAGCCTTGGAGTGCCTACCCCCGCTGGCTCCTGCTGGAGCTTGGGGTGCCTAGCCTCTGGGCACCTCTCCCCCCAGGGCTCCTGTCAGGGCTCGTGGTACCCCGACTCAGGACAATGCATTTTTATGCAGCATATAGTTAGCCTGTGGAATTCATTGCTGCAGGAGATCCTCAAGACAGATAGTCACTGGATTTTAATTTTATGACCTTTAATACCATCTGTAGCAATGCAAGTTAAAGCAATGACATCAGTAATCAGACTCATGCTTCAAGGCTTGCAGTGATCTCTTGTACATGTGAGGAAGGAATTCTCCTGTCCCCTGTGCCGTATATAATACTTCACAATTAGCTAGGTGTTATGGGGAGTCCCCTTATTCTGAAGCAAAAGAAGTTATCCACAATCAATGGCCAGATATTAGACTGAAAAGACAACAGGCAATTCTGGTGTAAGCTTAACATTCTGTGTTGACATGGTATTGGGGAATAATAACATTGACTTTCTACACTGCTACATCATTTCAATTTCAAACTGATCACAACTGCTTCAGAAAAATCTCACAGCCTTGTCACTGTCGATGTTTCTCCACTTGCAGCTCCATCCTCTGGAGCAGCCTTCCTATCTCCTTCTGCCTCATCTACTCTGCATCCCATTCACAATCTACTTTTCTGTCTTATCACAGCTCTCTACTCTTCATTTCTCTCTCCCTCTGCTTCCATTTTTTACTATAGCTTGATATCTGTATCATTTAATTCTGCAAAGCATTTTGACACACAGCTTATATGCAATGTACTACAAAAAATTAGATTGCTTTGAATATCCTTGTCAAGCATTTAATCCTCCCCAAAATTCACTGCTGGTGGACTGTAGAAATTGGGGACTTACCACAAAATGTAGATCCAATATGTTGCAGTAAATAGAGCCAAGCACATAGGCCAACATACTTATCAATACTTGCACTTCTGTAAGAGACAGGGACAAGTAAATCGAAAGTAAAGACTATCATTTGTCCATCCAATTGGTCAAAGCAAACAGGTTCTTCTTCAAGAAAGAATTGGGGGGGAGGAGAGGAATTTAAAGAGTCATAGATTTTAAGGCCAGAAGGGACTTTTATGATCAGCTAATCTAACCTCTTGCACAGCAAAAGCCATAAAAGTAGAGCTGGATAGGAATCATTTTTCCATCCTGCAAGAATTTTCGAGAAATCAAAAAAAGTTTCCATTTTGAATGGGGATGAAAAGTCGAAATCTTGAAAATATTTGAAAAAAAAAAGTCATCAAAAAATGTTCAGATCAGGTCAATTGAAATGTTTACTTTCAATAATTTTTAAACATTATGTTTCAATTTTGACCTTTTAAAATTGTTTCCTTGTTTACTATAAATTAACTACAATTTCAAAATAAAGTAATTTCAGACTGAAAAATGAAACTTCATTTTGATAATATTGAAATGGGACATTTCGGCAATTTCAAAACTCTGTTTTCAAAAATTTCTTAAATCAGGAGATTTGTCAAAACCAACTCTTTCCCACAAAAACTTTTCGTTTTGATGAATCAGCATTTTCCAATGAAAAAATATTTTATCTGCTCTAGATAGTACCTCAGCCACTAATTTCTGCAAACCCAGAACTTCTGTTTGAACTATAGCATATCTTTTTATATACAATTTTGACTCAAGATTGCAAGTGATGGAGAATCTGCCACATCCAGTGGTTCATTACCCTCACTGTTAAAAATTTACCCCTAATTGCCAGTCTGAATTTGTCTAGCTTCAGTTTCCAACCATTGGATCTCAATATATTTTTTTCTGCTAGATAAAAGAGCCATCTGCTATCAGAAATCTCTAGCCCATGAACATGCTTGTAGACCATCATCAAGTCACTTCTTAACATTTTGTTGGATAAATTAAATAGTGTGTTACTTTAGTCTCTCACTACAGGACATATCTTCCTAGACAACTAATTATTCTTGGAGCTCTTTTATGAAATGGTGATACGGATGATAGCTATGGGAAAAAACAAGAACTCTCATTCTTGACAAAAATACAGTGTCAAGGTCAGCCGGTGCTTGGAATGTCATAAAATACCTGAAGGTCAGCAGGATACTAGATTATCATCAACCCCATGAATGTCTGCTACAAAAGTTAGGCTTGCTACAGGGTCATGTAACTTGGCCATCCAGACATTGCTTTGTTTCTGAGTCATTATAACCATGCTTGCTCATTTGTGAGCATTTAAGTACCAGCCTTAGAGCTGGCACCTCACAGTGCTTAACAACCCAACTGCCAATATTGTTTTGTTCTTACACGATATTGAAGCTATACCTCACTAGGTGTTTTGGCACCATGCTGTAAACTTTGCATTTTGCTAAATTTCTTTCTTACACCTATTTTATTTGTAACCTATATTCTAAGGATTTCATAATGTTTCCAAGTTTTAGGAATGTGTGCAAACACTTTTATCTGAGAAAACATGGCCTGCACTTGCCCAAATCTTTAATACAGAGTTATGGTGACTATGGGTCCCAGCATGGGATGTCTCATCTTCATCTGGATGGTAGCTATCTGTTTCAATAATCAGCATTAGATGCTGGGATGTGTAGGCCCCATAGGGTTCACCTTTATATTGCTCATATTTATATTAAAGATAAGGACAGCTGCAATGTGGTACATTTTATGTAAATTAGGAGTAGCTCTCAGATTCCTAGAAAGTTGCCAGTACACATCTTTAGGGAACTGAATAGGTTAATATTCTGGGAATTACTGCATATATTTTTTTATATTTTTATTAAAACCTATTGAGTGCAGCTGAATTAACCTTATTACAATGACTGCCAAGGAATTAAATTGATTACCTATTTACTATAAAGTGTCATAATGATCTTCCCTTTTCAACATTATTTTTAAAATGTCTAGGTTTTTTATATTTTTTTTAAAAAGGTTCAAACTTAAATATAGGTGTTTTTGGAATCCATGTTAGCTTTAGCTTCATATCCTTTTCTGCTTCTCTTTGTTGTCATTGAAATGATAAATCGCAACATCTTATTAGGTAGTGAAGAACTGAACCAAAGAATCCAACAGTTTTCTTTAAACAATTCTTTAATCTAAATAAACAAATGGAATCTAATCCCGATAAACACAGGTTAAAGATTGCAAAATCATCAGGTTTTGTTTTCTTTTGTTTTATTCTAAAGTAGCAAACATATTATCTAAAGAATGTAGATGTTTATTATAATGTATTTTTGGCCCTGTAATTACCTATTGTTAGAAACCAATTTCCTGTGTCAAAACTGTTATTTAAATAATTTAAGTACAAAAAGGAAAAAGGATAACAATCCACTGCATACTTCTTGTCTAACATCTGGCTGCAGCACAGATGAAAGTGTTCTCCATAGAAAGTCTATAGATTTGTGGGAAAAGAGCAAGTACAGTTGGTAAACCTCTTTTTCATTTTTAAACATTTGAAGTGCATCCATTTTTACATGTACAGAATACAATGTATACATTTTGATAAGTATTTTGAAATAGTTAATTGTAAATATTGTCTATGGATTGAATAAAATTACTTTTTGGACCAATTGCTGGGACCTGCACACCTGACAGTCCTGGCTTCTAGCCAGGAATTGCCACATCAACACAACGGACTGCATGGAGTCAAATGAAGGGTTCTGATTCATTTGGTGTCTCATCCATTTCCTCCATAAATTATAGTGCTGTGGAATTCTGCATAGTGCATTTCAGCTAAAGGTTCAAGAGGACAACTTTGCTATAAAAATAACGCCGGAGAAATACGAATGAAGTGGTACATTTCTCTGCTTTCACCTGCCTATGTAAAGTACTCATGAATTCTTAATACAACAAGGTTTAAACAGAGGAATAGAGAAAAAGGTGATGATATTAACTTATGATTGCCTTTTTGGAGTGTGTCATTTACATTGCAGACAGCACTGTGTAATCACTATTGCCCAGACATTGGCATCTAATGAACTCAATGAAATGATGACAAATTACACTAGCTGAGGATCTGCCCTTGGTGTGTCTATTGATTTCAATTGAGCTATTTGGATTTACACTAGCTGAGAATCCACTTGATCTGATCTGATTGAAGAGTCAAATGCAATTGTTAGTGTAAGTAGGTTTAACTCCAGTGAAGTCAAATATGTTTTACCCATTTACATCATGGCTGTACTTGGTCCTAAACCAGTCAAAAATTGCTTCAGAAACAACTGTCCCCAAATCTTCTCCATTATCTTTTGATGATGACTTCCAGGTTACAGTGATTGCTGATTATGCATGATGATGGGATACTAGAGAACAGAACTATTAATGCAGTTTTACTCTCCAAAGTACCAATTAAATATTTAGGTTGCCTTCCCACAAATATCAGCTCTGAAAGAATTTTAGTGCATCTAGCAATATTGTGACTGACAGCAGGAACAGACTGCTACCAGAAAATGCAAATACCTTGACATTTACCAAGGTCAGTAGGGAATGATTTGCATATGCTTGGGAAAGTATTGCTGTCTCAGAACTTCATGAAAGGCCATTTGTGGTAGCAGAAATGATGAAAATCCCACTACAAAGCCTACCCTTTACTATTCTATAAAAATAGACTCATAGACTCATAGACTTTAAGGTCAGAAGGGACCAATATGATCATCTAGTCTGACCTCCTGCACAAAGCAGGCCCTGAATCCTACCCATCCACTTCTATAAAAAAACCCTAACCTATGTCTGAGTTATTGAAGTCTTCAAATGTGGTTTGAAGCACTAAGTGCAGAGATCACCAGCAAGTGACATGTCCACGCTAGCAGAGGAAGGCGACAACCTCCGTCAATCTGTCCCGTGAAATTTCCTTCCCGACCCAAATTGGGCAATTAGCTAAACCTGAGCATGTGGGCAAGATCACAAGCCAACGAATGAGATCCATCCATCTAGCATCCTCACAGACACTGGCCTTTATCCGCTGACTAATCAAAGTCGTGCTCAAATTAGGCTATCCATATACCGTGCCTCTCCATAAACTTTCTGTCTTAAGCAGACCCACCACTCTTCTCTTGGAAAGGCTGTTCCAGATTTCACTCCCTAATGTTGTCAAACTCCCATGTCAGTTTTACATTTGGTTCTTGGTCCACTTGGTTACTAAGCTTAATAATCCTCTATTATCCCTATATATTATAAAGAGCAAGATATCCCCCTCACTTTCTTTGGTTAGGTAACCAGCAAGCTCTTTGGTCTCCTTTATAAGACAGGATTTTCCATCTCGGTACCTCCTAAGATAGCCCGTCTTTTTGAATACTTCCTTCTAAACTGGACACCAGAAACTGTACACAGTTTCCCAAGATGATTGGGTGCTTAATCATAGGTAACACACCTTCTTATCTTGCTGGGGATACCTCGTACCGTGGATGGCAGTCCTAAAACCCATATACCCGCCATATCACTATGCGGGCCTCTCTTGCATAGGTTCATTCGCTGTCTCTGCCAGTCTCCAAGTGTGTATCTTAGATGTGTCCCCAATTTATAACTAAAATTCTTATTATTAATCCCTAAATGCATGACCTTGCACTTTTCACTATTAAATTTCATCCTATTACTATTACTCCAGTTGTTTGCATTTACGATGAAAGAAAAGTGCCGTTGCTGATTGCAGCAAGGCCTTCTCCATACAAGCCAGATACCCACTGCTGAATATTCATGTCCTCTTCCTAGAACTGATGACAATAATTACAGTTTTATTTCTGAACCACATAGCCCAGTAGTGGTTGCTCAAGATCTTGTCAAATGAAAATGCTTCAAACACTCCAAACTGTAACACTATTAGAGCTAGATCTCGTAAGATGATAAGAACCCTCAGCCCCTTTGGAGGACACTTGAATGGGAACTGATGGCATGCAATACCTCACAGGACATGCTGAGCAATTCCCAGAATAAGACCCTAAATGGCATGTTACACCAGCTTTTACAAAGCAGAATATATCTCAAAAGCCTTAATCTCCTGGCCAAATAGTCCAAATGCAAATATTAACCATAAGTCTCTAGGGTATATATTCTTCCCTGTCCAGAGTAGAGATGAACAGCAGTGGGCAAAATTAGGTTGTGGACACTGAAAGCAAAAGCCATCGCTCCCTGAACCTGTCATCCCACAGAAGTCATTTTTCCGCAAGGTTGCAGGGTCTAGGTTTAGTGGGAGAAGGCTTGCAGGTGAAAGGAAGGGCTGAGCCCAGCAAAGCAGCTGCTCTGAGCCCAGCAGGTATTTTTGTGAGAGTTAGTGCTGCTTCAGCAGCATTATCCCTTTGCTCTACTCCCACACTTCCCTCAAGGAGGAAGCAGTATTGTTCAAGGCAAAGAAGCCAAAGCATTATGGTCCCCTTAGGAACCATGTCAAGAGGGCCAATATCAAGCCAGAGGGGAGCATTCCAAGTTCATTCTTCAAGGTCAACCTTGCAGAATTTCCTTGGCATTTCATCCTCTTTCCATGGATTTTACTGCAGCAGAGTACGATGTAGCCCTAGATTTAGGCAGTGCTTTGCGATCCAAAGATTAAAAACTGCCACATAAAAAGTCTGACATTAATATAGAGGCAGACAGCATGAAAGGCAGGCACAACAACAGTCTATTTTCTACTGAAGAGCCAATTTTATTCTCCCACTTCCTTCTCTCCTTACTCTTTACTCTGGTGCTGCTGATTGCTCAAGTCTCCAATCTGATATACTGTGAGGCCCTATCTTCTTTCAGAACACAACCTGCCTCTGAAATCACTCACAGGTAAACAACTAACAAAGCTTGCTTGAAGTCATTAATAGTTTGTTCTGACCTCTACAGGGACCCTTAGAATAGCTTATTTTGTGTTTGCTCTGAGCTCCCAGAAATGAAAATCACTTCCTAACATCTGCAGGATTCACTCTCTTGTAGTTTATTTAAACTGCAAACATCTGGATACTAAAACGTAATATTACTCAGTAACAATCTTCTAAAGATCAGAGTTGTTGCTCACCCCTTGAGGGCACTTTAAATCTGCTTTAATTAGATAATGGCCTCCTTGGGCTTTCTGGATCATGCCATGACCACTTTAACCTCAAGCAGTTACCTCACAGCCCTGTTTGGACACAGGAAACTCACTCCTTTTGTCCTTTACCAGTTGATAACCAGCCTTCCTACATGCATTTCGACTTATGTCAATTTTATCAACCAAATTGGTGAAGTTTGTCGTAATGAAATTTTTCCACTTCAGTGTATATAGGTTTAGTACCTTGCTGGGCCGCATGCCAAATTGATTAGCTATAGCAACTAACTGGACTTATGTAAGATAGCTGGGTGATTGGCAATGCTTATGTAAACATAAGCAGCTCCTGGTTAGGTTTTTTGAGACTATACTGACACACAGTGTTGAATTTTATGTTGCTCTGATCCAATCCTAAATCAACCTTTTTCTCTTAGTTAGGCTATTGGTCAGCAGCTTGCAGTGATGTGTCAGTTTTTGCAAGACCAGGTGGGTTCAGTCGGTGGATGGGAAATATTGAGATATTATCGGAACTGGTACTAGCAATTCAATAGGTGACGCTCTTCTCTAAATCAGTCATTAGATGTGTGGGGTACAAGTATAGCAAATCAGCCACATAAATAAGAAGAAAACAAAGAAAGAAGAAGTGGGGCCGCTATACACTGAGGATGGAATGGAGGTTAAGGATAACCTAGGCATGGCCCAATATCTAAATAAGTACTTTGCCTCAGTCTTTAATAAGACTAGTGAGGAG
>NC_133775.1:103726193-103733496 GCF_003597395.2 Chelonoidis abingdonii
TGTATGGGTAGGGTTCTGTGGCCTGCTTTGTGCAGGAGGTCAGACTAGATGATCATATTGGTCCCTTCTGACCTACGAGTCTATGAGTCTATGACTCTATGAGATAAGATGGAACCCCTCAGGAGAACAGTAAAATCTATAGTGTAGAGAGAAACTGAATGTGTATCATAGAAACCCTTCCTGATAGACTGGGATGAAAGAAGGTTGAGCCATTTTTAAACTTGGTTTGTAAACCTTCTCTAGGGAGTCAACCAATCCTGTGTCTAATAAACTCACACCATGCCACAGGAAATCAGTATGCTAAGGAGCTTGGAAGCTCCTTAGGTAGGCACACTGTCTTTTTGTTCTGTGGTTGTACAGCCTCTAGCACAATGAACTCCTGGTCCATGACTGGATCTTCTAGGTGCTACTGAAATAAAAAATTAATAACAGCAATAAGGAAAGAATTTGGCGATTAAAGCAAAACCTAAACCCACAAATTAAGAAGGTTCTGATAACCTAATTCTAAAAAGGCCCAGTCACCTGGACAATCAAGTTAGTATTCAGGTTGCAAAGTTCCAAGGGTGAAACTAACCGTTTCCATAATGGTCTGTAGATTCTGAGATAATGTTATTATTTGGCTTCCATGGGGTGGAGAATGCTCAGCAACCTCTCAGGAGGTATTTAGCAGGATGAAGGCCTATGAGTCTTACTTAGGAGAGGAGACATCAGTATCTTTCTCAGTCAGAAAGTTACAATAGATGGTGAATAGCATCTCACTGTACTACTTCAATGTGGTTAAAGAACCCACAAACAAAGCAATATAACATTATCTGAGCCAAATTCAGTCCTTGTGTAAACAGGAAGAAAATGGAGTGCTCTTACTTACACTCAGCTGAATTTGGTCTCATTTATCTATACATCAGGAAAAACTGGTTCTTTATAACTAGCCATCACTCCCGCCCCAAAGGTTTCCAATAATTCCACACAGAAATGTTCGCTCGATATTGACTGAAACAAATACATCCTACTCTTATCTCTGCATCATGGCACATACAAACTTCATATTGCAAAGCAACCTGCTTTCACATGTATATCCAGCTCTCTTCCTCCCCAAACACACAATTCTAAAGTCAAATTTATGCAGATCATAGCTTTTGTCCCCAACCCAATTTGATAATAAATTGATTTGTGTCTTTATTTAAAGAATCAAAGAAACTCAGTGCTTTTTTTTAACCACTCTATAGAAATCAATGTATTATGTCACTATAAGCACAGACTCACTATTTTAGTGGATATATAAGATCACTCAAAAAACATTTTACTTTTCCAAATCAGAAATGAGAAGATGGGTTTGAGGTTGGTTGGTTTTATATACAAAAATGTTTATTTCATTGTTTTCCAAGGCCTTTGACAGAAGATTTCAACTGTGGCTTTCAATCCATCCGGAGCTCTGGAATGGAAACAGGGATATCCTGGTATCCCACCCATTTCTATGACTATCAGCTAATTCATCAAAAAGTTACAAGAGATGCATGTGACACCATTTAGCATAACACTCTAAGATGCAAACTAAACTCAGTCTAGAGTCTTGAGCTCCTTGGTGCCTTTGGTGATTGCCATAATAAAAACTGCAAATAATTTGAAATATAATGTAACGTTACCCAAGGTGTAGTCCCATAATCTCTGTGTACAAAAAAGGAAACCCGTGTAATTTTATTCTGATTGCGGACTGCTGCTTTAAAACTTAGATTTAGTTACAGCTTTAGCCAGAGAATCTGCACCTTAATAGCCTGAGTTCAGATGTCTGAACTAAAAAGCCTGCTTGATCACTGTGTGTGTCCCTCCTAGGGTTAAGGAAGAGGAACAAGCTCATTATAAATGAACCTGCCAAGAAAAAAATCTTAAAGAAATAAAGCTTGAAGGACAGGCTTTTTTGTTGTTGTTGTTTTTGTTTTGTTTTGTTGTTGTTGCTGCCAGATGGGTCTGTTAACTCTAACATGGATTGAGGTCTTTTCTCATGCAGATGACTGTAAATCAATCCAATTTATAACAGTTCGTTTATTACATACAAAATAAGCAATAAGACATTTTCATAACACTGTCTGGATGAAACATGCACAAAACCCACTATTATTAAAGAACTACCTAGATGCACAGTTTTGATTTACCACCAGATAAACTGAACTACAGACAAGAAACAATCTCTTTGGTTTATACCATGTTGTTACCTAACCATCTAATGCTCATAATGGAAAAAAAAGTCCTTTTATGAGGCTCTATTCTTCAGTGTTACTTGGTAATAATGACTTAATAGGCAAACTTTGAAAGTTAAAACCATTGTTTAAGTGAGCCAGAACCGCAACCCTTTGGAGATTATCACTGGAGATTAAAGTCAGTAACAAATACCCAGAGTGGAACAAAGAATGTCAAAGTTATTTTCTTAGTGCATGGAAGTTTCTGAGTTTTATGTGGTCTCTTTGGCAATTAAAATTCAATATTCCAGTCAGCTGTGATCTTTGGTGTCTTATGCACCTGAATAATATTTTCTGACATTTGAACCAGGCTAACTCTGACTGTCTTGGTAACAGTAATGAACTCCAAGCTCAGAACCATATTAAAATAATTATTCATAGGTTTGGTTTGATAGGGTACATTGCAAATGTGGAGCAACCAACAGAACTATCATTATTAGTAATAATCTCATGACTAGTGGTTACATATCTGAGTAAAACTAAATAAATGCATTAGGGCAAAAAAGGTACACACATCTGTGTGACTCAAGAACCTCTTAATACTAACTGGCAAGGAGGGTATTACAGGAATATCTAGATTCCGGTATGTACATTCTAGTTCACCAAAGAATGTCATGTGAGATCTTAAACAAAAGCTGGGGTCACACTGCTTGTTAATATTGTTTTGAATCGTATATATAGATACTATGTAAGGAGTTATGTATATATGCTGAAAATTTATTTTTAAAGCCTGTATCAAGGTAATAGTTACCAAGGCTATGTCTACACTACCCGCCATATTGGCGGGTTTAAATCAATTGCTCGGGGATCGATATATTGCGTCTCATCTAGATGCGATATATCGATCCCAGCGCATGCTTATATCGATTCCGGAACTCCACCAACCCCAACGGAGTTGCGGAATTGATAGGGGGAGCCGTTGACATTGATCCCGCGCTGTGAGGATGGGTGAGTAATCCTATCTTAGATATTCGACTTCAGCTACGTTATTCACGTAGCTGAAGTTGCATATCTAAGATCGATTTTCCCCCGTAGTCTAGACCAGCCCTAAGAGAGGTGAAAAACAGGTTTTCCTCCAGTCAGAAGGTAATAAATGTATCTCTCTCTGTTGGGATGTAAATTAATCATCATAAGCTAACATAATGGATACCGATTTACCTAAAAATTCAGATGTTAATGAAGAGATGTGAAGTTAACAGGGAAGAAACACTCTGAAAAACAAGTCACCGACGGTTATCCTGTCTCTGAGCACATACAATGAACTTTGGCGGTATATGTAAGAGGCAAAGAAAACGCTCTCTTATCCTGTCCCTAGGAAGTAAATGGGCAGTGCATTTACATTCATGAAAATGGAATCCCAGCCAACCTTGGCTGAAAATGCTGCAAAAAACTTTGGGATGAAATAAACTTCTTTAGACAGGAGATTAACCTGATAGTTAAGTTTAGCGTAT
This sequence comes from Chelonoidis abingdonii, assembly GCF_003597395.2. Lineage (NCBI taxonomy): Eukaryota > Metazoa > Chordata > Testudines > Testudinidae > Chelonoidis > Chelonoidis abingdonii. The sequence continues at coordinate 103,729,879 of NC_133775.1, forward strand.
AGAAAGAGTGTTATGATTTAATTGTATATGTAACCATTTGTTTCCAATATCCTTACTCACTATGTCCTGAATATCTAGACTTTGACAATAAACTTATTCTTGTTTTTACTATAAATGTATCTCATTGCTGTGGTGTTAAGCAAAGTGTAGGTCCTGAAATGAATCATACAAGCTGGTGTGTATACTGTTCCTTTGAGAACAGTAGACCTGGTATTTCTGTGAGGAGCCAGTGTCAGGGGCTGGATATCACAGGGAAACACTTCAAAGGGCCTCTGGGGTGCCCCCAGACCACGGCTAATAAATGATGGCGTTAGGATGCTGACACTCAGCTAAGCACAAGCCCCCAAACCCCAAGTCTGTCAACCCCAGCTGGGAGGTTTGCTGGCATGGCTGTGTAGACAAACCCTTAAAAGCCACACGCACAGATCCCACACACCAATTGAGATTTGATGAGTCTGAGCCCCCTGGGGTGGCACTTCTCTCGAGTTTTTTACCTGTCCCAAGGATTTGTAATAATTATGCCCCACCCCCCACTGATTTTAGATGCTGGAGAGAGCTCAGGAACTCTCTCCCATGGAGCTAGAATAAAATTCCTCACTCACAAGAATACAGAAACCATGTATAAAGTTATACAATAATCTCCAAGATATTGCATGTGTTCATAATATCCGTCACACTAAGGTCCCCTAATCTCCATCCCCAATGGGTTCTGTCTCATTTTCCCTTCCCCCTATACCAGGGTCCTCCATTCTACCCCCATACCAGGGGCTGTGTGCACCCCCCATTCTACCTTTTTCTCATACCCCCACCATCATTCTTTTTCCCTGAGAGATGTGTCATTCAGGGTGTCAAACTCTATTAGAAAGAATGATGAGATGAAGTATTGTCATGCTGGATGGCATTAATGAGTGCCATGATCCAGTTGTTGATCTATAGACAATTGTAGAAGTGCTTGACTGTTGTGGCTGTGCTAAACAAAAGGTGTAGACTCCATGTGTCCACCATTTTCCCCCTTTCCGTTTGACATTTTTCCTCAAAATCAATAGGATTCTGGTCACTGGTGCCTAGAACATTCCCCGAAATGTTGGAATTGATTGACTGTGGCATTTAAAAATTATTGCATTACAGGCCAACAGGCAGATGAGAAATGCCACCAAGCTGAATGTAAGGCCTTCCCATGCTCAGCCAAGTACTCCTGATGAAGGGTGAAACACTGATTAGTAAAGGTGCAGAATCACTTGGCCACTTTATGATCCGCTGTTTATTGTTCTAAACAGAGATGTTATATTTGAGATTAAGACTCATATATATGATCTGCCTAGTCCTGCCCAGCTAAGACTTTGAGGATGTTCCATGGATTCACTGAGAGCTAAGTTTGAGAGCTTGAGGCTCATATTTAGTCCCATGTGGTTATCTGGATACATGGAAAAAATGTGTAAATTGAAACCTGAGTCTGCTTAATTCAAGTATTATAATACAACTATGACAACTGATTAACCAAATGTATGTTCTGATTGGCCATTGGGGGTTATCTTGATGAGGTCATATGTTTTAATCGTGCAAGAAATGTGATCCTGACTTCAGCTCAGCTCATTTACATAATACATACAAGGTCGGTGGCAAGAAAAAGGCACAAAGGGAAATTGATGAGTCTGAGTCCCAGAATTCACATCCAGTTTACCCCAATTCCGTAGTTTTGGGATCTGGGCTTTAGCTCAGATCCATCTCTAATAAAAAAGTCTTTCTTCCTCTATTTTTAATGATTTCTCAAAGTAAATATTAGAGGCTCTAGCTACAAAGGCAGCCAAATACTTTAGTATTTTCTTCATGCAAATCTCTCCTCCTCTCTCTCTATCCCTTTGGCCTCTCTACACTCACTATAGTTTCTCATCTAATTGGTCCCCTTTCAAGTTAAACTTTTACATAAGAAGCTATGCTAGGAGCTAAGAACCCACTGCTTGGTTTCTTAAGTAAAATTTAAACATAAAAGCAGCTCAGCTAGCTGGGAAGTGCTGCCCAGTAGAGCATCAAATGAAGACAGAAGAATATTTACAGAGCAGTTGACTCAAGACTATCTAGAAAAGGTCTGAAGTGTCTTGGCTGGCTTTGCAGCTAACGCTTGTAGCTTCATAGAGGCAACAATATTTTGCTGTTTATAATAATTAGAAATGAGCTTGAAGAAAAGCCCTGAATGTGAAAACAGCAAAACTTTGGGGACATCCTTGTCCAGATTGGGCACCAGACTTGACAGCTGTTCCCTATCTCTATAATGGGCCAGGTCAAATTCTGGGCATACTAAAATCCATGTGCTGCAAAGAGTAGGAACAATTACTATGTAAATTAGACACAAGGAAATGGAACAAAAACACTGGCCCTTTAGTTCTACAGACACAGGCCTCTAGACATGAGCTAAAGAAAAAATTCCCTTAGCTGGTAGTAATAGGTCCCAAATCCTCACTGCAGGATAAACACAACAGGACAAAATCTCTCTCTTTAAGTCCCTCCCTCTACTTTGGATACAATCTCACTTGACCTTTAGAAACTCCAGATCCATGTGGGAACTTTGCAGCTCAGGTTCTAATAATAAAAAGGATATTCTGTGTTTGCTAATATTTACTTTGAAACAGACATGATGGACCCAGTTTCAGGCTTCTGAAAAGGCTTGTGATGGGTTCACTTTTTTTCTTTTTTTTTTTTAAATGAAAGATTAGTAGGTAGAGCAGGGCTGGTAGCATTCACTGTGCCTCTCAGAGAAGTTATAACACAGAGAGAGAACCATACCAACTAAAAACATTTGGACCCAACTAAGTAGCAGCCCTATCCAATAGTTTTTATTATTATTTATATTACAGAGGGTTCTTGAGATCCCAACAAAGATCAGGATCTCATTGTGTGAGGCACCTGTACATACAAATAGAAAGAGGCAGTTCCTGCCCCCAAAAGCTTACTATCTAAACAAAACAACAAGGTGGGAGGAAGGAAGGAATAGTATCCTCATTTTACAGATGTACATGAGAGAGATAGAAAAAGTGATTTGCCCAAGTCACACAATCAGCATATAGCAGACATGGGAATTGAACCCCCAGAGCTCCTTGTTAGCAAGAAGACAGAGACACTGCCCACCTGTCTCCTCCCAGGCTAGCATCCTCACTAGGACCAGCTTTAGGATGTGCAGGGCCCAATTGAGCTGCTGCCAAAGATAGCAGTGGCAATTCAGAGGCAGCTCAATTGATTGCCACTGTTTCCAGCAGCACTTTGGCAGAGGGTGCAGGGCCCCTCTTGGGTATAGGACCTGACAACCAAAGGAACTGCCCTAAAACCAACCCTGCTCCCTACTGAAGTTTGCCCAGGGCTTTTATAGCCCTCTTCTGCTCCAGCCCTGCTGTCACTACATAGCTCAGCATATTTCTCTGAGCCAGCCTTCCTTAGGGCTTACAGCTGAGCTCCCTGCTGAATTCCTGCATCTCTGCACCTGGTCTCCTGGCCAGAGAGCAGGCTGCAGCCAGTATTTTGGCAGGGCTTTAAAGGGGTTTTACCCCTGCCCTGCCACATCTGAGGCCAGGTCTACACTGCGACTTTAAATCGGTTTAATGGCCGATATACCGATTTAACGCTGTA
>NC_133775.1:103733596-103751211 GCF_003597395.2 Chelonoidis abingdonii
TATGGGATAGCTGAGGAACAGCTACCCACAGTGCACCGCTCCTGAAATCGATGGTAGCTTTGGACCATGGACGCAAACAATCGATTTCGTGATCCCATTGTGGACACGCTAAACCGATTTTACTAGATCTGTTTTGTAATATCGGTTTAAGCTAATTCGAAATAATCGTGCAGTGTAGACGTACTCTGAGAAGAGAGATTATAAATGAAAGGAGCTTTTCCTATGAATTTGTGATAGTAGGTTCATTCAGCTTGATATTGGAAACTGTTTGACCACATTAACTATGGAGTCAAGCTGTTATGACTCTGTAATGCCTTATATGTATACTAAGCATTTCAACCAAAAGGCTAATTAAGTGCTTTCCAGATAGCATATATAGTTTAGGGCTCACTCATTCCTCCACTGATGTGCAACAACCTCTGGCCCTTCTTTGCAAGAAACATATCTGGGCTTTCTTCTCCATCTGCAACTAGTGGAGAACTTTCCTGAGAAGAATGTAGTTATTCAAACTGAAATTTGGCCAGAACATCAAGCTTAACACCACTAACATTAAAAGTACCATGAAATCTTTGGAAGCATCCTTTGAATTTGAATAGAAACATTAAGTCTGCAGTAGGGACACACAGATACAATACCACAGGACAACAACTGAGATTTGTTTTGCCCATTACTTCCTTAGTACATTAGGGAGCACTGAAGTGGTCACTGATTTAAGGCTAGGGCCTCAGTATTATCTGTGTTATACATCTGAAAGACATCACCTCAGCACAGCACAGCATAATGCCCCTGAATGCTGTGGGGCACTGATTTAGTATTGATTCAGGGAAAATCAATAACACCATATCCTGTCAGTACAGGAGTTAATGAAAAGGTCTCCTATCTAAATGCGCATGTAAATCACCTCCGCTTAGCTTATAAGATCTGACAAGGTCATAGGCTGAGGCAGTAATGGCCAGAACAATGACAATATCTCATTTTTTCTTATTAAATAAAAAAAATGAACTAGTTTCTTTTATGTTTATTGGGGGGGATAATAAATTTTAATCTAACTTCAGCCTCCTTTATTAGTTTTAGGATCCTGCATTTTTCTTTCATGCCTCAATGATCCAAACCATCTTTAGATGAGGTTTTTAAAAAAGGATATTATTCTTATGCACTACTGAAAATTTTGCTATGGTGACTAACCCCATATTTCCAGACTGCAGCCAGTGCTACATGTAAAATCTTTTGGAATTAATAGGATGAAGAGGAAAAGCAAAGATGTCAAGACACTGAATCTTAACAGCAAGATGCCAATTATTATTCTCTGTTAAGAAAACATAGCGACCCACTGGAGGTGTTCTTATCTCCCCACTTCTACAGAGAAGCAATTCAATTAGTTATCCCTTTCCCTTTCCAACAGCTGAACAATTCAAACAAGTTCACCTAAAAGAAGAAAGATCTCCACTTTATTTCACATAGGGCATTATTGCTTATCTCTATTTTCCACCCTAGTTACTATAAATTACAGCTGTTACACTGTTTGATAAAAGTACACCCAAAAAGGAAGCTTTATACATAAAAGGAATCATCTTGAATATAAGAGATATTTTAAATGGACTATATTACATGAAGTGAGAGAACAATAGAGGTTTGCCAGCTGTATGTAAGGATTCTGGGCTTTACTACTCCCTTCAACTTTGTTTCAAGGCAGAAAATGTGTAATGCTTCCTAGCCTGAGTACTTCATGCAACAGGGCAGATTCCTAGCTTGCAGTATACATGATATGGCCGCTGTAAAAGTACTGAAAAATGAAGTTTCAGGGAAGGAAGTAACATAAGCTACATGGTGCAATGGCAGTACTTCCAAATATTCAAAAAACTTGAATCAGGCACCCATAAAATCATGAGATGAGATTTTAAAAAATAATAAACATCAAGATTCTTTCATTTGCCTTCTGGGGGCTGAGCCTTTGGGATGCATTCAGGTGATATTTTCAAGTATTTCTCTATATTTAGGAGGACTAGAAACTTAGGCTTGGTCTATGCTTAAAAGTTGGATCAACATAGCTACATCAATCAGGGGTGTGAAATCCTGACCTAACCCTCGTCATACACACAGCTGTATCAAAATGGGAGAATACTTCAATCGATGTAGCTGCCATCATTTGGGGAAGTGATGCTCCTACACTGACAGAAAAAACCCTTTTGTTGGTGTAGGCTGCGTCTACACTACAGGTTTATGCTGATATTGCTACAGTGATGTAGGTATGTGAGTATAGTCTCCATAGTGAAGACATACCCTTACTTTTTTAATGAAAGCTGAGATTTTCATTGGTCACTGTAGTAAGTTGAGGCCCTGAAACATAAACTCTTGTGCCAGAGGCTCAGTCTGAGACCTGAAGCCTGAACCGAAGTACTTCCAGGCATTGCTAAGCAAAAGCTGGGTTGTGAGCCAGACGCAGGCCCCACTCACAGAAGCTGGTGAGAAGAGGGTTGTTAGAAGCAGGTGCATCCACACATAAGTGCTAATAAGAGGAACGTGTGCCAAGATGACATCAAGAAACTCCACAGACATAACAAGGAACAGGCAGGTGCATCTTAAAGACAGGGTCAGAAGGACAGCATGATGGATAGATCTATCTGTTTGAAACAACATGATCAAAGGAGGAGACAGCACCCTAATGAGCCAAGGGGCTGTACTTCAATACGTCAGTAGGGATGAGTAATCTGTCCTGTAACTGTATAAAAATAGGTCCCGGAGTGTCCATCTTTGTCCAGCCTAAGGGGCAGTGGAGTGTCCCGCCACTGACTGAGCTGTGTCCATTGCCAGGGGGCACATATTCATAGTATGTCCTGTAGAGTCTATAGGAAACTATTACTGTTCTTCGTTTGACAATAAACCTGGCTTGGGTTCCTTCATACCTTGCTAGAGTCTCTGGTCACTGGGGGTTCTCTCGGGGTCTGCTGTGTCAGCTATCTGCGCAGAGCTGGGGCAGCACACAGACAGAACACACACATGCAGCCAACTGTTACCATCATCGAACAGAAGCAGAGCACCACACCCCAGCACACTGACAACAGTCACCTGATTCCAGAAGCTGGGGTTTTAAGGTAAAAAAAAACAAATATCAGGAGACTTATGACTTATATTGTGATAGTTGGCAACATGACAATGGTCATGATGTGTGCCAACATCAGAACAGCATGTCAGAGTTAGGGACACACCTGAATCTTACCCCCCAGATCCAATATTCTGGTTTTTCATTGGGGCATCAGGTATAAGTCTTTATGTGCTCAAGAAAGCTTCAGCTTATAGAGACTTACATCTGAAGCCATGCTTAGATGGAAAGCCTTGGGCTAGCTGGGCAGGTGTCTTAGAGGATTCAGCTCAGCAAGAAGAATCAGGATCAAGAGAAGCTGGAATGAGGAACATTTTTGAGCTAGGTAAACCAATTATCCAAAGACTTTGGGTTTCCCCTGAGATCTTTGGATAATCAAAGTTTTACTGTACATCTGTAACACTTCTCTCCCATATACTGCCCCTTATTGGATAGGATGATATTGTCAGATCTTCTCAAGTGTGTGTGTGTGAAAACATGACACCTTTTCTGGCTGCACAGTCTTCAGAGGAGAAGGCTTAGGGGCCCAAAAAAAGGAACGGAGAGGAGAAAATAAAAGAAGGAAAAAAGAGGGAGAAAGAAATGAAGACGAGGAAAGAAAGGATAAAAGAGGAATGAGGGAGAGGAGATACTGAAGTTGTTTGTATTTAAAGAAACCTTTTAGCTGAATATTTATTCATCCTATGCACCCACCCATCACATTGGTATCTTGACTCCTCAGATCCCTTCCCTAGTCAGTATGCAGTACCATTCACAAAACATTCAGAAGACTCTGAGAAAACTGAGCCAACAAAGGTTGAGGGGAAGGATGCATTACACACTATCTGGTGCAGCTGGCCTCCTCCATTGTGTTTGTTTATTGCATCTCATGGAAGTGACTCAAGGAAAGTTATAAAAAGACCACAATTATCTATATAGGACCAAGCTTGACAGGGAACGTAGAGTATTGCCCAGGCATTACCAACAAGCAAAGCTTTATTATTTGTTGGAAAGACCTAATAACTTCATGCCACATTCTACCCTCAGATGTGCACATCCAGCTCCCATCAGAACTGCATGCATGCATCTGACAGTCCTTTTACATCAGTTACTGAAAGTCATTCTAATAAGCTCCCTATCAAAGGAGAAACTTATAACTTAAATATTCTATAGAAAACTAAGTATTCTTCCCCAATTCCTTTTAATTTTTTTTTTTAATTGAAGAAGAAAAGAACTCAGTAAATTACATCTGATTTGTATGAAGTTTTGCATAAAATGTAAATGCCTCTGGAACTCTGTTGCAATAATAGGTTTTTAACCACTTTTTAAAAATAATTTTCAATATATTTCTATTGCATCCAGGGACCACTGCTTGTAAATTTACAAAGCTTTTATGCAAAGACAATATAACCTAGTAGATAAAGTGATGGTCTGGTGACTTTTGAGGCAATTAGATCAAATCCAGTTAGGCTTGTCCTATTTTTATTACAAGCTTGTTCATTCTTTTTTTCTCTCAAATAAACTGTTGCATTTATTAACTCTAAATTATGGTAATAAACTTAAAAAATGTAATGAACATTTAAATGCTTTATTAAAAAAAATGAAACCATAACATAGAGCATAGTTTTTCATAATGGTAGTTTTGGGAATCATCTACGGAATGTGCTTTGTATTCCATAGACTTAATATAAAATATCTGATCCTGTTTTCTCTTTTAATTCACAAAGTTTCTATTACATTTTTGGAACAATAATGGGTCCTTTGTGTGGTTACTTAACCCCCATATAAATATTCTCGTGGGTATTAGTTGACAACTGTATCAGCAGAAGTGTTTGTCTCGTGTTTCAAAGGTACTGCATTCAAATTCTGTTAGGGTTGGGCTTTTATGAAGATTTTTATCCCTTCCTTCTACCACTCACCAATCAGTCTAGTTACTGATTAATTCTTACCACTTTTCTAAAGCCCCCCAAAAGTATATTTGATACAAAAAATTACACATGCAATAGCAGCCAAGTTAAAAAAATAAGGACATGCAACAAAAACCAACACAAAACCAGTCAGCCACGAGAAGATGTAATACATAGAAAAGAGAAAGTCATATTCAAAAAAGCCTAGGTGTTTATATAGTCAACTTAAGTAAAACGCAATTATAAAATTAATACCTCATCACTATTTGAAGTTCTCCCAAGTGGGTTTATGAATCCTAAAAAAAAAGTCAGTTATTCCTTATTTAGTCTTGTTTAATTTGATGATATAAACAGCTAACTTTTTTTGTAACTTAACTCTAAATATAAACATCACATATTTATACAGCCGAACTGTTCTGTTCTCAACTTGGATGCTTTTACATGGGACCAGTTTTGGCTCAGATAGTAATTAACAGGTTTGGGGGGTGGGGACAGACACAAGTAGATCATAGGTTTGAGCTTCACAAAGTCCACAACTCTTCCCATTTGGACAGGTGTCCTCAGGTTTCTTGTATTGTAGGCTAGGTCAAGCAACTTCACTTGGCTCTTACAAAGGTCTTGTAACACTACATAAATAACTAAGGCTTCTACAATGAAATTAACATACACACAATGTTAAACAGAAATGTATGCTCTTTCTTCATAATCCCTGAACACCCACAGAAGTCACTCAGAGCTGCAGATGCTTAGCACCTTTGAAAATCAAGTGACCCTTCCAGTGACCCTGAATTCACCTGGGTTTACCCAATTCTGTGGATGTGCCAAAGGGGAGCGCTATTGAAGTAGGATAACACATGGCCACTGATCACATCTTTGTAACTTCTATAAATGCATGCCAGACAACTACCTTCCTTCCCCAAAATGGCCTCCCTTAGCATGGCTACATTCACTGGGGACCATGATGTTAGGAGTTGCTCAGGTAAGCAGATCAGCTGATTTCCTTTCAAATAAAAACTAAGTGTTCTCAGAAAAAGGCTTTGAAAGGGGAATAGGTCTAATGTGAGTCATAGCTTTCAACCTCTGTCTTGACACGAAGCCACTAAAAGATCTCCCCAAAATCAATATCTTATTAAGGGTTGCACTCAGCCTATTAGTACTGTAAAGAGTTTGGTGAGAAGATGGGTCCTTGCAAGGTATTTTCTCTGCCTCAGGTAGTTTCACATGACCCCACTATTTGTTCTAGAGAGTCCATGCAATGTGTAGGAGCTAAAGGGAGCTATTACTTCTCCTCTTGATCCTTTCAACATGCTTCTCAAGACATTGGGACCAGATTTTTAAAGGTTTATAGGTGCTTAACGCCTATTGATTTCAATGCAAGGTAAAAATCTGGTCTCTGAGGCTCTTCTCTGTGACTAAAGTGTTATGGTACCATCTAGTGGGGGCCCTGCTGATTGCCTCAGCTCCCACAGTAATAGCGTGTGTCTGTAACATTCCTGAATCAATTTCATTTCTATTAACTGCTTTATTTGCAATTGAAGAGTAGGAACTAGTTATTTACCACTATAACATGGCTTCTCAAATCCTAAGGTCCGTCCTTACGTAGTTCACACTCCTTTATTCAGGCAAAACTCCCATTGATATTCATAGAAGTAGGATTTGGCCCTAAATGTTTGATTGAAATGTTAAATGGCAACATTCTTCTGATGTCAAGCCAATATTATTGGCGATGAACTTTTAACAAGGGGCTCATTCAAATATTCAGCCTTATTTACCTTTTTTTACTTCCTTCACTCCCTTTCATCTACCACAATTTACCTCCTCACCTCAAGGACCCTAACACCTCACAGAAGCTCCTCTATCTAGAACAGGGGTAGGCAACCTATGGCATGCATGCCAAAGGCAGCATGGGAGCTGATTTTCAGTGGCACTCACACTGCCTGGGTCCTGGCCACCGGTCCGGGGGGGGATCTGCATTTTAATTTAGTTTTAAATGAATTGTCTTAAACATTTTTAAAACCTTACTTACTTTACATTCAACAATAGTTTAGTTATATAGTATAGACTTATAGAAAGAGACCTTCTAAAAATGTTTAAATGTATTGTTGGTATGCAAAACCACCACTTCTGAAAGAAGCAACAAAGAGTCCTGTGGCACCTTAAAGACTAACAGACGTATTGGAGCATAAGCTTTCATGGGTGAATGCCCACTTAATCAGACGCATGCGAAAGATTGCCAACCTCTGATCTTGCAGTAGCAATCATGGGTGGATTGCCTTAAGGAGGGTATTAGTTGGTGTATTTGTGTGGGAGAGCAGGAGAGTGTGATTAGGAAGGGAATGGCTGTTTGATCTGTTGCAACAGCAGAACTGGAAATAATTTCAGATGTTTAAAGCAAGCTCCCTGATTAGAGGTGATTGGGATGCTTATTAGCTGATTAGCTATGCTACAGATAGAACAACTACTAAAACTGTTGTGTCTGCAAAATGTAATCATTTAATTGCTGTGCAATGATGGACAAGTAAGAAAATATTGACAGTGTTATGAAATTTTCTTGGTAATTTCCCAAAGAAAACAGGAGATCTTTTGTTGATACCCTCTATTAGCTATCCCATCACCCCACTGCACACATGGAAAAACTCTCAGCAGTCCATAGGGGATGTCCCAATTCTAGCAGGGTAACCCATTAGGGAATGTCCAGATCATGTTTATTCATATGTTTCCTGTATCCATCCCAGAGGTTCACTGAAAAAATAAAAACAAACAGGCAAAGGATTTAAAAAAAATTAATATGATTTGAACACTTTACCTTGCTGAGTTATGTAAATGCATAATTTTATACATATGACCTTCCTCTTCCATTGTTTGTTATACTCTCTTGTTGCAACTTGTCTTAAAACTAACTTGTAAGCTCTTGGGAGCAGGATCTGTGCCCGATGTGTTTGTGAAGTGCCTAACATGAGACCCCATTCCTGAGAGGGGCCTCCAGGTGCTACTAGAAAATAAGGCCTATATTCTAAAAGATATTAAAATAGAGTAACCATCAACTTGTACCCAGGGAATATAAAAGCAGAACTGGAGACCTTGATTAATACTAGCATAATTGGTATGTGATTAATTTCAGCCCTGCTTTTTTACCAGTGCTTTGGGAAATATACACAGCACTATTTGTGCTGGGGGATTAGGACAGAGGTGGTGGCTTCCATGTCACAACATGTGCAACAGGTTGGAGCCAATGATTCTTATATTTTATGCCTTTAGGACATGAGAGGAAGGATAGTTTGGTGGTTAAGGCACCACCCAGGGACTTGGGAGACTAGTTTCAATTCTCTGCTTTGCTACAGACTTTTGTGACTTTGGGCAAGCCACACAAGTCTCTCTGGCCCAGATCCACAAAGGTATTTAAGCTCATAGCTTCCACTGATTTCAGTTGTTTGCAATGTTGGAGCCATGTTGGTCTCAGAATATAAGAGAAACAAGAGATGACCTTTCCCGGACCTGAAGAAGAGCTCTGTGGAGCTCAAAAGTTTCTTTTTCACCAACAGAAGCTGATTCAGTAAAAGATATTACCTCACCCACAGGGCCGGTGCAAGGATGTTTCGCGCCCTAGGCAAAACTCACACCTTGCGCCCTCCTCCCCCCAAGCCCCTGCCCTGAGGTGCCCCCCCACAGCAGCTCCACTCTCCACCCTGAAGTGCCCCCCCACGGCAGCTCCCCACCCTCTGCCCTGAGGCACTCCCCCTGCCCCAGCTCACCCCTGCTCTGCACACGAGCACCCCGAGCACGCCGTGGCTGCTTCACTTCTCCCACTTCCCAGGCTTGCAGCGCATTAACTGATTGCCGCTGCCAGCCTGGGAGGCGGGAGAAGTGAAGCAGCTCACCCCTGCCCCGCCTCCTCCCCAAGCACACCGTGGCTGCTTCACTTCTCCCACCTCCCAGGCTTGCGGTGCCAATAAGCACTTCTACATCAGGGCAAGTAGAAATAGGACAGATATATCACTTAAGTAACAGACTTGACCTCTGCATTCTTCAGTAACCTTGCTAGGAAACTTGCTTAATAGGCTGTCAGAAGAAAATAGTGCTCTGCCTTCACATAGATGGTAAGAGCTGCACTAACAATCTGTGGCAGAGGTGACTACTGGAATAAAATGTCACAGCAGAAGGGGACCATCTAATGCAGAAGTAGCACTGCACTGTCTTTGGGATCTGTATGAATATAGGGAACTTTAAGTAGTAGCGCTGCCCCTGTTTAATGACCTTTGTATTGATAAATGTTTGGCGGGAAATGGGGGGACTAACAACCTGCTATATGAAACAAATAGTAATTTAGTCTTAGTATGTGATGTACCAGCAATTATGCTCAAGCCTAACCACACTTAAAACAACATCCTGAGTTGCTTTCTTAAGGCTCCCAATAGTAATTTGAACATAACTGGAACAACCCTAGCATTTCATGTTGCTTATATTGCTAAAAGGGGGGGGGGGGGGGATTGTTTAATGCTATTTCAGTGGTTGACTTATTAACTTCAAATTCACTTTTATTAAATATATAACTGGGTTCTATTCATTACTTTAAAAATATAAAACTATGCAGCATACATTTTTAGTAACCTTGTGCACAGTAAAATAGCTCCTTTGAACTCAAATGCCAGGAAGAATGAACTAAAATGTTCCACTATTACCTTACTGTGCACTTTCACATATTTCTTTTGAGGTTTTTCATTTTCTCTTATTTTATGGGAAGGAATATTATTGTTGTTTGTCTTACTTCCAGTTAATATTTTGCAACTGAACATGTGTACTGTAATGTTAATCTGTATTGGCTGCATAATTAATTGTTGGGAGTAGCAGTTCAGGAGGGAGGGAAGAAATCTCTACCCTCTATTTTCCCCCTTTCTGCTTTCACATTATTTGAAAGTCAAAATCTATTTTGTTTTTATTTAAATACAGTTCAATGGAGATGACATCATCAAAGACCCTTGGAGAATATCATTCTTGTGTGACCACCTCCTTAGTCCCATAAGGTTCTCCTTCTGCAACTCACTCTCCAGGTGGCTCCTCTATGGGGACCTGGCCATGCTGTCAATTGTAGGACTAGGGCCTACACAACTATTACAGAACAACTGTCCTTTGTTCTAGTTTCCATAAAAAACAAACAAATGAGCATTGAGTCAAATACCATTTCATCCCACTAGATGGCATACAAAACATATGGTTGTAGCTCTGCTGCTGAGCAGTTAAAGCCTATATTCTGTTTGAATAAATCCTGAGTAAATAAGAGATTTCTATAGGTTCCATAGGTTCTATCATCCTTCACAGGCACTCAGAAGTAGCCCTCTGTTTTGTGAAGAATAAGTTAACCGTGGAATTTTACATTTTTACAGTGCCTGAGAATACTTGAGAGTAGAACAGTAGTTTAAAAACAAAATGTTAGTCTGGCCCCAAATTTGTATCCTCCTGTGTTCCCTACATCTACATACATATCTCTTTCCCTCTTCTGCATGAAAGGGGAGGTTCATCCACCACCAAGGCACCATAATCCCCATTCTTGGAAGCATCTGTGCAGGGGTTTGGCCCTGGAGGGAGAAGATGTATTGTTTCACCAATACCACAGGTCATCCACTCTAGCATGCCACCATACACAGGGTCACTGAACAGAAACTCAGGCTCCTCCCATCAGATCCCTTTAACAGATTTCCCTGGGGCAAAGAGGCCTCAGCCTGCCCCCAAACTTTCTAATTTACAAAAGTTAACCAGCTCAAAAAGACACTCCCCTTCACAACAGGGCATGATGACCAGCTTCTTTCCTTTCCCCCACTGTTATCAGTCTTGTTTAAAGTTATCTATTAAGTATGAACAACAAGGAGTCCTTGTGGCACCTTAGAGATGAACAATTTTATTTGGGTATAAGCTTTTGTGGGCTAGGACCCACTTCAACAGATGCATGGCATGAAAAATACAGGAGCAGGTATAAATACATGAAAGGATGGGGGTTGCTTTACCAAATGTGGGGTCAGTCTAATGAGATAACTGGATACCATCACACTGGGCCTGAATAAAGACTGGGAGTAGGTGAGTCATTAAAAAACCTAAACTTAATTTCCCCAATACCAATTTCTCCCTACTGTTACTCACACCTTCTTTCAACTCTCTGCAGTGGGTCACTCTCTTACCCCTTCAAAAGTTATTTGTCCTCCCTTGATATCCTCCTGTTAAGTGATTTATCTCATTAGACTGACCTCACACTTGGTAAAGCAACCCCATCCTTTCATGTATTTACACCTGCTCCTGTAATTTTCACTCCATGCATCTGATAAAGTGGGTTCTAGCCCACGAAAGGTTATGCCCAAATAAATTTTAGTCTCTAAGGTGTCACAAGGACTCCTCATTGTTTTTGCTGATACAGACTAACGCTGCTACCACTCTGAAACCTATTAAGTATGCTATACATACATTCTCTCAAGGAAACTTCTGTAACTCTCCTTGCAGTTTCACACCTCTGTACTGCAATCAAATACAAATATTTGAGAGTAGAAACTATATATAAACAAACAAAAGATGAGGGACTTGTAGTTTAAAGATGTTTCTTCTGTTACCAAGTTTGTTGGTAACAAGATGTCCCAAATTACCTCCTTGTCCTTTTAGCCTCCACCAAACAAAATATTTCCAAAGTCTATCCAACAAAAATAGCCAGTTTAGAAACAGGTGAGCCAATCATGCTTAATACAAGTTTAAACAAGCTGTAGTCCAACCATGTTATATAGTTGCTGGACAGAAACCTGCATGTTACAGCCATGTTAAGGCACCGTATGTTAATCTATAGATACCTGGTAAAGTTACATTTTTCTAACCAGGATCAGGTTGGTTGATTCCCCAACATGATTATAACATATCCTTTTTGTCCACACAGGCAGGCACATTGTAATGTGTCTAAGCTGCAGCCATGTTTCCCAACTCTGCTTAAATATGCCTGTTTTTGTAGTGTAGATGGTGCAAGGGAGCATACTTCACTTTCAAAAACTTATAATAAACCTTTATCAACCCTCTTCTCCAGGTTATGATGGTCCACTTTTAGGTAGGACAATCCAGTCTCAAAAAGTTGAGTGTGTTTGTAAATTCTGCAAAATCTGTGACTTTCATATACTCTGGCAAAATGCTAACTTAAAATATTGTGTAGAAATGCAGCGGATTCATTTGGTTTTTCAGATTGCTACAAATAACAATTGGAAATAAATCAAAAGGACAGCCACTACACTATACCTAATGGGATACCATTTGTTGTAATTAATCAGTAACCAGAAAATATATAGCTGTGTATATAATTTCGAGCATACAAGGCAAAATGTCCACAATGACAGAGGTTTTTGGTATCTGACATGTTTGCTCATGAAAGTGGGTGTTATACAATCACTCAGAGCACACCTTTTTTTCATACAACTCCTATGAACTGCAAGTTGGAAGACAGGGCAGACAGTTTCTGCTTCACTCGATTGCTCATGACTAGTGTCACATGACATTTTAAAGATGGCTGAAGGACAGAGTTGCAATGCAACTCTGGAACAGAAAGATTTTGAAATAATTGACAGAAACCTGATTCCTAATATAACTGAGTTAAAAAATGAGAGGAGAGAGAAAACTGTTGAAGAATCAGGATGGTCTGCTCCCATCTTTTCACTGGCCAAGAAAGCTTCAGAAAACTTAGCAGTGAGCTATGGCAATGCTCTGAAGTCTGCTGCTTTGGTAGGACTCGTACCCAAACCAGTCAGCAATGACAACACAGCAAAAACAAGTATGGTTATGTTTATTCAGTAAACTTTCTTGTATCCTGTACAAATAAGTTAGTTATAGCCTGCAAGTGGCATGTTCTAGTGTCAAAGATGCATTATTATTACTTTGCATTTATTAAAAAAACTATCTTCTTGGATACTGTAATGATTTCTACAAAGTACTTATGATCCTGGAGAACAAATCTCAGCAAACGTTTACATTATCAAGGAAAGCATAACTTTTTTATATTTTGGGGAGTATGGCTTTTAATTTTTGTGCATTACATTTTTGTTTCCCAGAAAAGTTTGGCTTAGATGTAGCATGGTAGTATGGTCTCTTTCTTTACTTATAGGTGGGCTGACTGGGACAAGGAAACTTTTATTTGTTTTCTAATCATATGACTTTCACAGTCTCTGATACACACATAGTAATGAAACATCAGGAAGCAATTGTGCAATAAAGAGTTGTAATATCTAATAATATATTAAAATTATTTATAATGTATAAAAAGATTCTTAAGAGAAACTGGATGGTTTATTAGCAAACATTTATGAATGTCCTTTTAGGGGCATAAATGTGCTTAATCAGTGTAATCCTGGCCCCACTGAAGTCTATGGGAATTTTGCCACTGATTTCAGCAGGGTTAGGATGTCACCTTCTATGTAGTGTGTATTGCTGCATACATTAGCTAAACTGTTTCTTGTACGTCTTCCCAAAAATGCCAGACAAGAGACTTCCAGGTATGGGGGAGAAAACAGGATATGATGGCTCTGTCTACATCCTCTAATGGGGCCCTCTTTTATGGGGGAGATCTATATTGAGGTATCAGATTCTGAGATTACCCTCTCATTGTTTGTCATAGTCTGTTGTACTTACTGAAAGCTCTATCCCCAGGTGAGCTGACATAGCACAGTTCAGGTCCCACCTAAAGACAAACATTTTATTGACACAACCAGAGAGGAAAGGATTGGTAGAAAAGGAAACAAGGGAAAATGAAGAGAAAAGCAGAAGAGGAATTGTGGGAGGAGGGACAAAGAGAGAGAGATCTGAATGAACAGTGCAAAAGTTACTGGGTCTGATCAAAATATTCTAAAGTAGTTTGATTTCATGTTATATATTTAACTACTTCCACAAAGATCAGGAGCTGGGAGTCTTACAACAAAGGCATTTCTCATATTTCAATAGGTGCCTTATGAAGCTTCTATGAAAAAAGAGTAACAGGGTATGTGTTTCTATGTAGCAGCAACAAGATACTCAATGCTGTGTGTGTGTATGTCCACGAAGGTATAACACAGGAGTGATCTGCATATAGAAAACTAATAACTGAATGTCTAGTTCTAATCAGCAAATAAATCTCAGTATAGCATAATGTCAAGCCACTAGACCTGGACTCAGACTGCACCCTCCAAGAGAAGGAAAAGTCCACAAGAATCCTCTTGTGGAATTCTCCTCCCCCCCATCCCTGCATCATTCCACTGGGGAGGAGCCTGGTGTGAGTTTGCCCCTCTCACTCCAACCCATGTGGTATATGGTGCATGACCTCGCTAGAAAATTTGTAGTTCCTGGAAGGGAGACAGCAGAAGACTATGGCCATTTCAGTGGCAGTTGCATGTTCCTGCAGCAGCTCTTGCCTCTTCTACACCCCTTTTGGTCCCTGGCTGCAATGAAGCGGCCTTTGAAACCTACCCTAGCCTCCCATCCCACAAAGGGGATTTCCCCACTTAGATGGGAGCTCCATGGGGAAAAAGAATAAATTCCCAGGCTGCACTGGAAATTCTTCAGAATTTCCACAGGGCCAGATGGGAAATGATATCCATTCCTGCCCCATTTTACCCACCACCACCATTCCAGCCTTTCCCACCCTAGTTGGAGCACCCTTCACAAGGTCTAGTGGAGGGGAAGGGAAGTGAATGGTGCTGCAGAGGTGGCCGAGCAACTTTCTCAGTGGGAAGGGGAAAGCCATGTATTATTATTTCCTCTGCTCCCAAATCTGTACACACCCACCCTCCACACACACACACATAGTATAGAGTGTTCCTGACTGAATTCCTATATAACCCTGGAAAAGTCACTTTGAAACATCAACTTGAAATCTAATCATTTTCAAAATGTGTTAAGTGACTTCAGGCAGTACAGCTGCCCCTATGTTACTTTCCCAGTTTTTATAGCTTTACAATCACATTTAGCTTTTTTTTTTTAATATCTTCCCTTCCCTTTCAGTGTGCACAGAGGGAACTGACTATACAGGGGAAACAGTAAACATGAATACATAAAGTGCTGTCAAGTGCACAGTAAACTGAAAAACAGACTAGAATTTTCCTCTAGTTTTTCAATAATCAGATTTTACTTGCAAAAATAATAAACACTGAAAGTTGAATGTCCCTCTAACCTCCCTGTGCCTTAGTTTCCCCATCTGTATAATAGTGATATTTTGGTAAAGCATGTGGCGATCCTCTGAGAGGCACAAAGGATTGTAAATAAACAATCAAAGCTATAAAATTATTCCTTTTGATGCATGTATATGATCTCATGCATATTAAGTGAATTGCTGAATGTGTGTGTAGTTGTTAAAATTGTATATGCCACTACTAGAGAGCAGTGTAATGAAATTAAAGGGATGCCTCCATAGTATTAAGTGTGGCAGCCCTACAGCTCCTGTAAAATTCAGACACACAAATTTGAAGTCTTCACAGATTTGCTGCCTGGGGAGCAAGTGCCCATGACTGATTGGCAATATACAAAGATGTAACATTTTTAAATGTCTCTGCATTTCCAGCTGGAAAACTGAGTGAGGTCTGAAGGAAACTCATATCCTTGTATATGAATGCAATAAGTCTTGCCAATAAAATGGAGGAAATGGCATTACTGATGCAGAAGGTCGAACCAGACATTACAGGGACTACAGAAACATTGTGAAATAGCACTCATGATTGGAGGAAAAAATGAAGGATATATGCTGTTTAGGAGAGTCAGGAATAAAGGTAAAGGTGGTGGGGGTAGCTTTGTACATCAATGATCTAATAAACTATAAAGAACTACAAAGTGATAGTATGAACAAAACTGAATCTATTTGGGTCAAAATCATTAGAGAAGGATCATGAAAGAGGTTCTCTTAGGATAGTGTTAGGGTCTGTCGTAAAACCCCAGGGCTGGACTGGGATATGGAAAGTGTATAGAAATATTACCATATCTGAGGCTGAAGAAAAACATACAGCTGAATGCACCTAGAATACTGAAAGAATTGGCATAGGAGATTGCTAATCAGATAGCAAGGATTTTTAATCATTCCGTCTATTTGGGGATACTACCATATATCTGTAAAATGTATATTTAAGAAAGGGGTGGGGGAGGGGAAGTGATCCAGGCAATTACAGACCAGTCAATCTGATCTTAGTAGTACGCAAGGTTTTAGAGCAAATTGTGAAGGGAAGAATAATTAAATTCAGGGAGGCAAACATATGTTATACAACACGATTTTACCAAAGGTAGACAGTCCCATAACTAATCTGATTTCCTTCTTTGAGAAGTGATGTTTGGGGATGGGGGTTGCCTTAATTTGCTTTATGGGGTGTGGGCTACTTGCCAGGATCATCTGGGTACATCTGAATCAGTTCCCTGCCTTTGAGAGGCCCTGGGAATTGGTACACCTCAGTCCCTCTTACTGTTTGCCTATGGCACATAATAGGTTAGTTTCCTGTAGGCTGTAAATACTTCAGTCTAACTTCAGGTGTTGGTGGCCTGTGAAATACAGATCAGACAAGATGATCTGATGGTCCCTTCTCTAAGCTTAAATTATGACTCCTTGCTTTTGTGGGATTCTTTGGTAATTAACTCTTATTTTAATCTAGTTTTAATTTCCTTTTTTTAAAAAGTCCCATTGTAGATCTTAAAATACATAATTTACACAATTTGATATCTATTGGTTTTGTTTAGTAAACTGGGTATTTTGTAGTTGCATCAAATTACTTACTTGGCTCATTGTGAGAGGTGAATTCCATTGTCATGATATGAGGCAAATAGTCTGCTTTTTGATACCATCCTGATGATATTTAGAACATGCAAATAAATAGAAAGCGCAGTAATTAAATGCTTAGTAGTTACTACAGTAAATTAGGTTTGTCCTCCAGTGACCTTGGGCTAATGGAGTTTCTCACTTATACCAGTTCTGAATTTGGCCATCTGTTTAAGGATTCCAGGGCCATTCATAGCTAGATCAGAAGGGGCAGGAGGCAATAGACTACATATTTTGATGCTTCAGAAGTGCAAAGAACAATATTGTAAAATTTACTCTTGCAACCTGTATTTGGGTTTATTTATAAAGTCCTAAAAAGAGAAGTTTACTGGTATGTTACTCAACTCCAGTGTAAATAACATTTGATAACCCACCTTGGGACTGAGGTCTATTGCTATGCAGTTATTTGTTTCATTCCATTGTTGTGAGGGAATGTACTTTCATTTTAAACTCCCTTTCTCTGTCATTCCAAACTTTTAAAAAGATTTTGGTCAGAAATTTTTCTGGTTGCTTTTGTTAAGCTAAACAAGGGGATGGGATACCTTTATGTTGGATTATTTTTTTTGCTTATCCAGTGTAACTCAAACAGCTCAAGTTTAAAATTTCAAACAAAACAAGAACTATTAATTGAAAAGTACCTCTAAAAATGTGTAGTGTATGTAAAAGCAGCAGAGAATCCTGTGGCACCTTATAGACTAACAGACATTATGGAGCATAAGCTTTCGTGGGTGAATACCCACTTCGTCAGATGCATGTAGTGGAAATTTCCAGGGGCAGGTATATATATGCTAGCAACCAAGCTAGAGATAACAAGGTTAGTTCAATCAGGGAGGATGAGGCCCTGTTCTAGCAG